>NC_056735.1:747438936-747528936 GCF_019279795.1 Protopterus annectens | reverse complement strand
ACATTCAGATGTTTTTACTCATTTTTTTTCTTCTCTACTTCACCAGAAAGTGGTGGTTGTTTGGCATCTCTTACATGCACAGCCCCATTCCCTTCCTTTTTATTATAAATATAATGGTCTGTTGCAAAAGAGATGGTATTGAGCATGCTGGAAACAGTGAGTGTTTTACTCTTGACTACCAGTTAACCCCTTATCCTAAAACCTATGATGTGTCACAGCAGTTATGCACGCATATTCATTCCTGCATCAGCAGGCATGTAAGGCCACATTGTTTCTCCTTACACTGTGCCATAGGTTTCATTAACAGCTGCTGATACTTTTACTTATACCACTGAAAAGTTATATGTGACACGGAGCATATATTCCTTTCTACCCTGATTGCTTCTTCAAGGTTCTGGACCACTGCTTGAGTTCTGAAGTCTGCCACAAACTAATGAGCTGGCCAAAAATTCTGCTTTTTTAAGGTAATGTGCAAGCAAATTATCTAAATATAAAAATTTCTTTGGAGTCACTTAGGTAAGATATTTGTTTGCACAGAGTGGTCCAGTCCATTCCTTTATTTTAAATATGCCTAAGAAAACTGAATTCCCCCTAACACATACTTGGTTTAAAAAGAAAAGAAGGTTAAAGAATATTTATTCAATAGTTTTCTGCTAATTAACAATTGTATTATTATCCAATCTCATGTGGTGTAAGTCAGACTGAGGGTATGAATTTAATACTGCCTAGGGAGGCTTAAATGGAAAAGAATATCATTATAAGCAAATAAAATCAGATTAAAATTAGGAACAGCCACAAATTAACTGCAAGTAAAACACTCATAGTCAAATTGAAAAACATGAATAAAAAGGCAAGAAGTTTAATCCACTGTCTTGAAATAAGCTTTAATCAGTTAAGTTTATCTTCAGTGTTTTGAAAAGATAGGCCCAAATTTTGCACTTAAAATAGCAAAAACAAAACACACACACACACACACACACACACACACACACACACACACACACACACACACACACACAAAAACACAGTAAGGGTACCACTTTAAATCATGCCTTTTCTGTACATTTCTGTAAATACTGATTAATGCAGCGCTTGATACTTAAATAGAAATGCCACCATTTGTATGAAAGGCTGTCCTGGGAGAAAAATTAGTAGCCAACTAAAAATATCAGTATTTTCCGAAGCATGCTGGAAACTAAAGAAAGAAACAAGTGACACCTAATACAGTAATAAGACGTGAGCTTAATTTGTAGGAAAGTATTGACATAATTTACTTCCTGAAAGTAAATGGAACAGCCCTCTTCTTGTACCCAACAGAAGTAAAATCTCACAAGTCAAACCAGCAAGGAAGATAATACTTCCACTGGCTGTAGTAAATAGTCTTTCAACATTATTTGAGTTCTTCTGAGCTTGAAAATTGTGGCAGGATAGCACAGATCACATACATTCTTGTCTGATTATTATAGCCAGCTTTTGGCAATCAAACAAAGATATCAAACACCTATTTCAGGGCAAACTGGATGCTATAGTTTTATATCAACATATCTCATCCAAGTAAAAATAAGAGTTTTACATTAATAATATAAATGCCCAAAAAGACATTTTACACTGTATACCTGATCTCTTACATATGGACCTTTCATAGCCTTGATGGTTTTATCTAGATGATTATAACATCTCAAAAAAAATCATTTGGAGAACTTTTATTCAATTACTGAAGACATACTCTAATCTAGCAACTACCTTTCAAGACTTATATAACAAAAACTGGAGTAAGCTTTTCAGATCGACAAACATAACCCATTTATGTGTTTGAGACATGGCTATCAAGAAATGATCTTCAAGAATGAAGCTCGAGAGGTGAATCATGGCATCTATGTCAAAAATACATAATTTAGGGTTATGACTGGAGACCTGATCATAATACTTTGTAGTGCATAGAACTTTTATCAGTAGTTCCAGTTACAGATAAAAAAGGGAAAACAAAGTACTAAGTATTTTGCCAGCTTTCCAAGCCAGAAAGCATGTAGCCACTTAGCAAGCACTGCCAGAAAGGCAGTGTAATGCAGTCCCTTACATTTACACTCACCTTCCATGCCTCAAAACTGTCCAGAATTTTGCAGAATGTCCAAATTTCTGCCTCATTTGTTTTGTCTCTTCTTCACAAAGACTGTTTTCTTCAAATAAATAACTGAGGATTGAATCACTGAACAGTGAAATTCACTTGAGTTTCAGAGGTTGTATTCTTTAGACAAAATGCAGGCAAACACATGTCCTATTATTCTAGCTACATGCCAAGACTAAAAGGAGAAGGAGATACCTTATTAGTATGGGCAGCAGGCAGATTCTGCCACTGTCATTTACTGGTCAGTACTGGCAGATTTTACTGTCTAGCTAAGACCTGACTTTAACGACTTAAGCAGGGAGTGCTTAACATTTGTTAAGATCAGGTCTCATGCCACTCCAGCAAGTAACTGATTTGTCTTAATACTGGAGTGCGATAACAGTGCTCTGTGCACTACACCATAAATAATTCTTCCACTTATTCATTTAAATAATTATAATACATGACCATGACTATCTAATAGCACAGTGTTAAAATCATAATGCAGAATTGCCTTCATGCTAAGCTTGCCCAATTCAAATCTGAATTTAAACCTTCTTGAAACAAGCTTCCTTACTTTAAAATATACATTTCCTCTTTTAGTAAGTAATGCAGTTTCATCCATGACCCTTTCATTACCATTTTAGGAACAGATGAAATTACACATTTAATATTTTCCATTTTATTTTTATTTATGTTCATATGCATGCATTTATTTATTTAGATTGGTTGAAAAGGATTGGAGCCCCTTTTCAGTAGAGTCTTGGGGAAAAAAGCTCCACATTTTTATTATTTGTTGATTTATTTATTGACATTTGTTGACTGGGAAGTTCACTGGGTCAGCAACCTATTTTCAGTGGAGGCCCAGGGAGAAAAGCTTCACAATTAATACAGAAAAATACAAACTTAACAAGATTGATAAACATAATATACAAACTTTACGGGATTAATAAACTTAACAAGAGTGATAATCGAAGTACATATATAATCAGAGATATGTAAATACAGTATAGTTCTTGAGTACATTACTGTCTTGGGATTGCATAATACAAGGTAGAAATTACAATATGAACAGTGGAATTAAGCTGCAGTACCAATTATAGTATGCAGATAGGAGAAAAGATTGAAATTTATTGCTGAGGGATGAGTGAAGGTTAGTAAAGATGGCACTACCATATAGAAGGAAAGGATGAGTAAGCTACTGGCCAGTTTTGCTTTGGTGTGAATGTCTAGGTAGAGTTTGTGATGATAAAGTTTGCCTAATTTAATGTGTGTTTTCTTTAATGCATTGAGAATGTGTGTCTCAAAGGTGAGTTTGTTGTCTATTGTCAATGCTAGTAGTTTAGCTGTTTTTGCAATTTCAATTTCTGTCCTGTTTTTAGAAAAAAAATTTAAGTCTATATCTGGTGGTTTTGTTGAGAATAATAAAAGTTTTACTTGTTGGGGGTTTAGCAGCAGTTGTGCATTATTTAGCCAGGATTCTGTCACTGTAAATGCATTTTGAGTAACTGTGAGGAGGTCAGAGAAATTGTTGGAGGTAGATATTATTGTAGAATCACTGGTGTATTAGATAAGATTACCTAGTTGGGAAGCTTTGTGAAGATTACTGATGAAGGTTTTGAAGAGTAGTGGCCCTAGAATGGAACCCTGTTGGACTCCTATACCACTTGACAGATAAGATTGTATGTTATGCCATCTTACTGATTGTTGCCTATTGTTTAGGTAAGACTTAGACCTGTTGAGGGATTTGGGGGACCAAGCTAGTTTTGTTAGTTGGTTTAGTAGTTTAGTATGTGATAATGTGTCAAAAGCCTTAGACAGATCCAGTAGGATCACTGAAGTAGGGTGACCAGCATCCAAGGCTTTGTTGACAGTATCAGTGAATGAGAGCAGGGCTGCGATAGTGCTATGCCCTGGATGGAACCTGTGTTGGGTGGGAGCAAGAAGATCATTATCCATGAGGTATTTGAGTAATTGTTTCTGTGCACATTTCTCTAAGATTTTAGATAATGGAGAAAGTATAGAGATAGGGCAATAGTTAGAGAGGTCATAGGAATTTCCACCTTTGTTTAGTGGAGTAATAACAGATTTTTTCCACACATGGAACATTCTGAGAGAGAGAGCGATTTATAAAAATGGTAACTGGATATGCAATCGCATTTGCTGCTAGTTGTAGATATTCTGGGGACAGATTATCAGCTGAAAGAGAGCATGGTATGAGTTTGTTTAGGAGTTTAAATATAAGAGAGGTGGGTACAGGCGAATAGTAAATGAAGGAGTTGAGGGTGAATTAGAAGATATGTCTGGATTGAGGAGTGTGTTGTTATCATGTAAGGAAATAGTTGTCATTTGGGAGTTTGAGTTTAGGCTTTTTGAGCAGTCTCTGACTAGCTTTTGAATGGTGGTAATAAAACAGGTGTTAAAGTCATGGGAAACTTGCTGTGGAGTATTTTTGGGTGCAGGGGATGGGTTTATAAAGTGCCAGGATTAAGTAGAGTGGAGACTGACTTCCAGAACATTTTTGGATTGTTGTTTAAGGTGGATAGCTGAGAAGAAAAGTATTTTTTTATCTTGTATGACTAGCTTTACTTGGCTTTATTTTGAAGTTGTTTGTAATTAAGTTCATTTTGTTTTGTTTGATCTTTTTGCCATGTTTTCCATGCTTTATCTCTATAAAGGAGGCTTTGTTTGGTTGGTTTTGTTAGCCAAGGGACATGGTTCACTTTTGTTTGCTTGGTACATATGGGGGCTAAGCTGTTAAGAGTGTCCAGAAAAAAGCTTATTGAAGTTGTTAACAGCCTTGTCTAAGGGGAGTGATTTTAGTGGGTGCCAGCTATGAGCCTTCAAAATGATTATGCATTTATTTTGGTCAAAGTGGGTGAGATTCCTGGATGTTTTGTACGAGTGTTTTGATTGTTTGAGGGTCAGTCCTGTGGATGTATCAGGGAGGTGGTCACTTAGTACTTTAGGTAGGGTGTCTGAGTTTGGGTAATTGTGAAGGTGGGATACTAATATCCAATCTAAGGTAGGCTCTGATCCTGTGGATTGGCCATGGGTAGGAGTTGTGATAAGCTGAGTAAATCTATGTAGATTTATA
The DNA here is from genome assembly GCF_019279795.1 of Protopterus annectens. NCBI lineage: Eukaryota > Metazoa > Chordata > Ceratodontiformes > Protopteridae > Protopterus > Protopterus annectens. Next base: position 747,523,735 of record NC_056735.1, on the reverse strand, counting down.
CTACTGGCTGGAGAGTTGGAGGTTAGATTTTGCCAATTAATGTTTGTGCCTCCTAGGATTATGGTTTCACTTGACACATTCAGGTTTATGCAGGATAGAAATTCCTCTAGAATGGGAATATTTTGGCCTGGGGAGAAATAAACTACTGCAATACTTAGATGTTTGTTGCTGTTAATATGAAGGGATCTAAGTAAAACTTCTAAATTTCCCAAAGAAGGGACTGGTTTGGGGTAGGATGTGAGGTTTAGGGAGTTTTGATAGATTAAAGCAACACCATCACACTTCTTGTTGAGTATATCACAGCGAATGATGTTGTAGCCTGGTAGAAGGATTTCAGTGTCTGTAATATGGAGTTTTAGCCATGTTTCACTTACTATGACAATGTTTGGGGTGTGAGAAGTTAGCCAGGCATGAAATTTGGTAATTTTATTACAAATACTGTGCATATATATTGTTATTAGATGTAGTTGATTTTTTTTTGGATTTGAAGTGGGTTTTGGGGGGTAATTTGGAACCAGGGTTGGGATGGATGTCCCTGCAATGAGTTAGAGAGAGGAGAAGGTGACTAATAGTGTAGGCATGATTGCTCCCTGAGAGGGGTTTGGGATGGTGTAAGAGGCAAAGTTTAAGTCTCGAGATGGTAGGAAGTAGTTTTGTTTTTGATATATTGTGAGTACAGGTTATAAATAAAGAGGGTGAGATGTTAGAGAAACTATCTGTGCTATCTGCTAATGGAAGGGTTTGAGCACTAGATGGTGGTGATGAGTTCAAGGTGGTGAGTGTGGAGGTAGCATGGATTAGTAGGAAAAGAAAAGCAGTGTAGGTGAGAATGAAAAGGAGGATTGTTATGTAATGAAGTGTACTGGTGTGGGAAGCCATCACAAAATATATAGTAGTGTTAAGTGTGGGAGTAGAGCAATGGGGTGTGTCTTATGATTTGTGAGGGAGTGTATTGATGAGATAATGAATGGGAGGGGTTAGAGGAAAGTATAAAAGTAATGAAAGTGGGGATGGGTGGAATGGGCGTATGGTAGGGGAGTGGAGTGAGCCCGGAGTGAAGGGTGAATGGAGCAGGATGCACTGGACTTCAGAAGCCAAAAAAGACCACAGAATCTAGTAAAAAAAAAACTTAAGTGAGCATGAACATTCAGCATTTATTGTAATGTGGTCAAAAAAGAAAGGCAAGTGTAAGACTTAAAGTATGGGCAAAACGTGGGAAAAATAGAACTGAAGTAAATTTTACATATGGCTAGATAACAGGGGAAATACTGAAATACAAGGTAAGACAGAGAGCGGATTAATAAAGGAATATTAGCTATGTCTAGATATCAGGTTGTAACTACTAAGATGCAGGACAGAGAGCAGTAGAAAAAATAAACGGAGCAGACAGTACAGAGAGAGACTGAGCAGTACAGAAAGATTGAGCAATGAAGGCTAGGGACAAGTAAGAGCATCACACAGGTAAAAAAACAGCTAAGGTAAAGGGTTATAGGTTAAATAGGTTAACGCAAAGTTGAAGGAGAAGAGGAGTACAGAGGTTTCTTTGCAGTGTCCTTCCAGGAGGACTAGGACTGTGGAATTACATAAGACAATAAAATGAGCTGGAGAGCTGAGTTGGAGAAGGTCAACCGAGATGCTGCAAGAAGTCTGGTCACCTTATTGTAATCTCGCTGCAGGACTTAAGGCAGGATAGTGACTGTGAGTCTTCTGGGTGGCAGGGCATACGAAAGGAATGGAGCACAATAATAATATTAAAAAATGACAACAGTTACTACATACACTATAAAAAGAAAATAATAGCTCCAAAAGGCAGTACAAGCAGTAATCCCTGAGTTCGCATGAAATGCAATTGACAAATGCTGTAACAGTTACTATATATTGCATAAATAATATTAGCACCAAAGCAGTACAAATAGAAATTCCTGGTACAATATTTTCACACAATATTTACACTTCCTTGGAGAAAAGCTTCCAAATACAGTATCTGTCATCTTTGCACATTTTACATATGCAAATATCATAGAATGCACAGTAACACAAGTATATATAAATGCAAGAGTAATGCATACACAGGTATACAGGTACTGTAGTTCCAAGTTGAAATGTATTACACTATCTTGCAGAATCTGCTTTAAACAATATGTGAGTTATGTAATAGCAATGTGCATTGCTGAAATAATGTTCCTAATTAACACGCAGGTAACAAGAGGCATTGTGGGAGCAGTGTTCTAATTCTAAATTAGCTGCTTTTGTTTTCTGGTCTGCAGAACGCTAACTTCCCTCAAATGGCATTTAATCATGATAGTAAACTTTATTAAGGTTTTATTAATATACTGTTGGATGGGTATACACCTATAGCCAAAGGAATACACAAAATGTGTAATATTACTTAAGCAAAATGTGTTGAATTATAGCTTAAAACTACTAATATTCTACCAATTTGTCTCGTAGTAGAACTACACATTATTAAATTTCACATTTTCTTTAGTTCTTAATATCATAAGGCAACACAGGTTGCACATTATTTCAAGTAAGCATTTGATTCAAATTCATAACCTTTCTATATGGAAATATTATCCAGCTTAAAAGGATGGTGCCAGTTGTGTGTCATAGACGAAATATGCCAATGTTTAAACTTTTATGTAGAATCTATATAATATTTCAGAGAACATATTTTCATGTATTTCCTGAATTTTAAAATAACTTTAATTTGAGCTCCACATTTCAGTGTTTTGTGTGTGTGTGTGTGTGTGTGTGTGTGTGTGTGTGTGTGTGTGTGTGTGTGTGTGTGTGTGTGTGTATGTATATGTATATATATATATATATATATATATATATATATATATATATATCATCATCATCTTCTTTTGGCTGTTCCCGTTAGGGGTCGCCACAGCAGATCACCTGTTTCCATTTCTTCCTGTCCTCTGCATCTTGCTCTGTCACACCAACCACCTGCATGTCCTCTTTCACCACATCCATAAACCTTATCTTAGGCCTTCCTCTTTTCCTGTTACCCGGTAGCTTCATCCTTAGCATCTTTTTCTCAATATACTCAGCATCCCACCTCAGCACATGTCCAAACCAACGTAATCGTGCCTCTCTGGCTTTGTCTCCAAAACTTCCAACCTGGGCTGACCCTCTAATATATTTATTCCTAATCCTGTCCACCCTCGCCACACCCAGTGCAAATCTTAACATCTTTAATTCTGCCACATCCAGCTCAAACTCCTGCCTTTTTGTCAATGCCACTGTCTCCAACCCATATAACATAGCTGGTCTCACTACCCTCTTGTAGACCTTCCCTTTCACTCTTACAGGTACTCGTCTGTCACAAATCACTCCTGACACTCTTCTCCACCCACTCCATCCTGCCTGTACTCTCTTCTTCTCCTCTCTTCCACACTCACCGCTGCTCTGAACTATTGGCCCCAAGTATTTAAACTCATCCACCTTCACCACCTCTACTCCTTGCATCCTCACTATTCCTCTATCCTCCCTCTCATTCACACACATATATTCTGTCTTAGTCCTGCTGACATTCATTCCTCTTCTCTCTAGAGCATATCTCTATCTCTCCAGGGTCTCCTCCACCTCTTCCCTACTCTCACTACAGACCACAATGTCATCTGCAAACATCATAGTCCATGGGGACTCCTGTCTGATCTCGTCTGTCAACCTGTCCATCACCATTGCAAATATGAAAGGGCTCAGAGCTGATCCTTGATGTAACCCCAACTCCACCTTAAACGCATCTGTCACTCCCACCGCAGACCTCACCGCTGTCACACTACCCTCGTACATATCCTGTACCACTCTTACATACTTTTCTGACACTCCTGACTTCCTCATACAATACCACAACTCCTCTCTAGGCACCCTGTCATATGCTTTCTCTAAGTCTACAAAAACGCAATGCAACTCCTTCCGACATTCTCTGTACTTCTCCATCAACACTCTCAGAGCAAAGATCACATATGTAGTGCCCTTTCCTGGCATGAAACCATACTGCTGATCACTAATCATCACGTCCCTTCTTAACCTTGCTTCCACTACTCTATCCCATAACTTCATGTTGTGACTGATCAGTTTTATCCTTCTGTAGTTACTACAGCTCTGCACATCACCCTTATTCTTAAAAATTGGTACCAAAACACTTTTTCTTCATTCCTCAGGCATCCACTCACTTTCCAAGATTTAAGTAAACAATCTGGTTAAAAACTCCACTGCCATTTCACCTAAACACCTCCATGCTTCCACAGGTATGTCATCTGGGCCAACAGCCTTTCCATTCTTCATTCTCTTCATAGCTATCCTTACTTCCTCCTTGCTAATCCATTGTACTTCATGATTCACTATCCCTACATCATCCAACCTTCTCTCCCTCTCATTCTCTTCATTCATCAACCCCTCAAAGTACTCTTTCCATCTCCTCAACACACTCTCCTCGCTTGTGAGTATGTTTCCCTCATTATCCTTTATCACCTTTACCTGCTGCACATCTTTCCTAGCTCGGTCCCTCTGTCTAGCCAATAGGTACAGGTCCTTTTCTCCCTCCTTAGTGTCCAACCTTTCATACAACTCTTCATATGCCTTATCCTTAGCCTTCACCACCTCTCTCTTTGCCATGCACCTCATCTCCTTATACTCCTGTCTACTTTCTTCATCTCTCTGACAATCCCACTTCTTCTTTGCCAACCTCTTTCTCTGTATACTCTCCTGTACTTTCTCATTCCACCACCATGTCTCCTTGTCGTTCTTCCTCTGTCCGGATGTGATACCAAGCACCTTTCTAGCTGTCTCCCTTACTAGCTCTGCTGTAGTTACCCAGCTATTTGGTAACTCTTCACTGCCACCCAGTGCCTGCCTTAACCCATCCCTGAACTCCACCTCACAATTACCCTTTTTCAGTTTCCACCACTTGATCCTCGGTGCTGCCCTCACACTCCTTCTCTTCTTGATAACCAACATCATCCTACAAACCACTATCCTATGCTGCCTAATGACACTTTCTCCGGTCACCACTTTACAGTCTCCAATATCCTTCAAACTGGCCCTCCTACATAAGATATAATCCACCTGTGTGCATCTTCCTCCACTCTTGTATGTCACCCTATGCTCCTCCCTCTTGTTAAAATACGTATTCACCACAGCCATGTCCATCCTTTTCGCAAAATCCACTACCATCTGACCTTCTGCATTCCTTTGTTTAACACCATACCTACCCATCACTTCCTCATCCCCTCTGTTCCCTTCACCAACATGCCCATTGAAATCTGCTCCAATCACCACTCTCTCACCCTTGGGTACAGTCTTCACCACTTCATCCAATTCACTCCAAAATTTTTCTTTCTCATCCATTGCACACCCAACTTGTGGAGCATATGCACTAACAACATTTATCATTACACCATCAATTTCCAGCTTCATAAACATCACTCTATCCAACACTCTTTTCACCTCCAAAACACTCAGCATACTGTTCCTTCAGAATAACTCCTACGCCATTTCTCCTCCCATCCACACCATGATAAAACAATTTAAACCCACCTCCGATACACCTAGCCTTACTCCCCTTCCATCTGGTCTCTTGCACACACAATATACAAACCTTCCTTCTGTCCATAATATCAGCTAGCTCTCTCCCTATACCAGTCATACTGCTAACATTCAAAGTTCCGACCCTCACTACCACAGTCCTAGCCTTTCTCCTCTCCTCCTGCCTTCAGCCATGTCTTCCGCCTCTTCTTCTCCTTCGGCCAACAGTAGCCCAATTTCTGCCAGCACCCTGTAGGCTAACAGTACTGGTGGCGGTCGTTGTTAACCCGGGCCTTGACCGATCCGGTATAAAAATTTTTCTTGGTGACTGCATGAAATGTTTTGGCGAAGTTTTATGCCGGATGCCCTTCCTGATGCAACCCTCTCCATTTATCCAGGCTTGGGACCGGCACAAAGAAATGCACTGGCTTGTGCATCCCCAGTGGCTGGGTTTTATATATACATATATATATATATATATATATATATATATGTGTGTGTATGTGTGTGTGTGTGTGTATTATCTATATATATATATATATATATATATATATATATATATATATATATATATATATATATATATATATCCATAGGTGTGTGTGTGTGTGTGCATGGGACTTCGGCAACTGGTCAAAATGTTAGGTGGTCAGCATCTATTTTATCTACCACATTAGGTCAACATATGCAGAGGGTTGACAGGTATGCTAAACTGACAATCCGCAAGTAATGGAATATTTCCTTTCCCCGGGGATTCTGCTATCTTAGAGTTAGCATATATAATAAGAAAGGGGTGAGGGGGTACAGTGGAGAGGGGGGGGGGCTTGCCCTGCAAAAAATAATGTTTTTTTTTGGGGGGGGTGTTGGTTTGCATGCGATGAGGATTTTCCACATTTGCTTGTTGACATTTCCTTTGTTGATATTTTGTGGTTGACACTATAGCTGCCAATATTGTTGATTTTTGAAGACCAATTAAGTAACTCTATATATAGATATAGATATAGATATAGATATAGATATAGATATAGATGTGTGTGTGTGTGTGTGTGTGTGTGTGTGTGTGTGTGTGTGTGTGTGTGTGTGTGTGTGTGTGTGTATGTGTAGGTATTGGTATATAGACCCCTACCAGTTTTGTGCTTGTTGAGCTGCAGTTTTGGACCGTAGTGAGAAGAGGATCCACTTTTGTGAGTTTAAGAGCTATAACCCCCCCCCCACAATAAAAAGAGAGAGAAAGAGACAATGACAGATCAGAGACAGAGATACTTTAGATTCTCATCTTGAAAACAGAGGATTGCTATAGAGCAAACAGTCAGTATAGGAGAGAAAGTTGCCCTTGCTGAAGAGAAAAAGTTGGGGTCAGGTAGACAAGGGCCTACTTTTTTGTATTGTTTTTGCCCTTGTCCTTGTCTACCATCAAGCTTTGCCTCACTCAGAAATCATACTGCCAAAGGTAAGACATCATCATGGGGAAACAGAAAATACACCCCTGGGATTCCACCTATGTTCCTGATGGACAGTGGCATAGGGTGCTGACTTGTTGGGACATGGGCTAAATTCTTGCCTAGGGTTGTAAGGGCCTCAGGGCCAGTAACCTAGTAACTTCCTATGATCTAGGCAGCCATAACAGTGCTTTGTGATATTGTCAACATGCTGGTTATGACTGCATTTTCAGATTATGGCATAACCCTGGCTCTGGTCAAGACATAAGGACTTGCTTTACTGCAGGGATCACCTATGACCCTGTTTCTTCTTCTGTGCTGCCTTAGATGTATCAAAAAAGGGCTACCATCACTGGCTTCAGTAGCCATGCCCACTTCTTCCCTACATAACCTTTCCACATCATGATGAGCCTCTACTTTCCAGTTGAGGATTTGTTATTGGAGTGTAAGTGTAAGCTGGTAGGAATCAACATATCTCTCCCCGGACAGGCATGTCAATCCTCCCTGTCTGTGCCATCAAGTGCTCAGACCACTAGTCATTCCCAATTCACTATGCTGGAGGTGGAATTTTATCTCTCAGTGTCACTGGCAAAGGTTATTGGGGCCTGACTTTTAATGAGAGAGAACAGTAAAAAATCCAAAGCCTGGAAACGTAGGGATAAGAGTAAAACCACTTTATTCCAACTGGGTAGAAAATCTCAGAGCTTTCAAGATCAGCCCTTCATCAGTGTGTAAAAAAGCAGGTCAGCATCTTCATTTAAATATCCAGGTCAAACCATTAACAAGATCACATGACACAGTTCAAAAAATCACAGTCAAAGTAAAAAATATACAAGCAATGCATGTATATACACAGATAAAAAATAATAATAAAGCACATCTACATAAAATATTATTTTAAAGTTAATTGCATTTTTTTTTTCAAAATAGGTTTGACACTAACTACTGTGTTCAAACCTTGGAAATGGTCTGCTTCTAAAAGTATAATCCATGAATATTCACATATCTCTAGCTCATTCGTTAGGTCATCCCCCCGCCTTTTTTCTTGCACTTGATATCAACCATTGGTAGCTACCTCTTTATGTATTTCACATTTATGTTCAATGATTTTATCCTTTAATCTTCTTGTGCATTTCCCTATATAAAAAACTTGGCAGACCTTACAGCATCCCATGTACACAATAGCTGCAGTATTACATGTAGCAAAGCATCTAAAAACATACTTCTTATTGGTATTAGGCTGTATAAATTCACTACACATATTGGTATCATTGCAGCATGTACAGTTATATCATGGGACAGTGTTATGTTTTTTTACTTATATTCAGTTTTTCTTTTTAAAAGTCCTTATAACTTAATCTTTGTTTAAAGTTGGAGCAAGTTTGATATGAGAAAAAAAAGGGGTTTCTCCAATTATCTTAATTATCTCAGGCATATTCTTAAGAATTCCCCAATTGTTCTTAATAATATTCTTAATCTTATTTGATATTCGGTTATAAGTGGTAACATATTGTATACTATTATTCATAGTATGGTTGTTACTAAAATTAGCAATTCTAGTTTCACTTTATCAGATCTCTCCATTATAAAGTCATCCGTCATTTGCCATAACGGCGAATCATTATAACCACAACGTTTAAAATCTGTAATCATCCTATTCAACTCTTAACATCTGTCCTTTAACCACACCCTTAAAAGTATGTGTGGTATGCATGCTGTTTCTATGGATGTAGCGGTTAGAATGCACTTCTTTATTGTGAATTGAAGTGGCTATGCCATTATTACATTTAGTCAGACAGACATCTAAATAATTGATAGTTACCTCAGAAGGCTGAACTGTAAATTTCAAAAAATCAGTAGTTGTGTTTAAATAATCTATATACATATGCAACTCAACCATATGTAGCGCAACATCATTCCCAGCCCATAAAAGAAATATGTCATCAACAAAACATTTAAAGAATGAAATCTTATCACAAATAGCGTGTGAAGTACCATAAACAAATTGTTCTTTCCAATGCGAGACGACGATGTTGGCATATGTATTTGCCATTGGGGTGCTCATGGCTACCCTATTTTTTTGTAAATATGTACAGTCGTTAAACTCATTACTGGTCAAAACCACTTCCATCAATTCACATATTGTTTCCACATCCCTGCCCAACATACCACAGGTTCTGCTCAAGAAATCACACAAAGCTTCCAGTCCATATTGTAATGGTATTACAGTGAATAGTGATTTAATGTCAAGAGTTACAAACAAAAACTCATAATTCTTATATTTATCATGCCAAGAGTATAATTTGTTGCGGGAAGTCCCTTGTATCCCTAATAAAGCTCTTAATTTTATTCAAGTATTTACTTAAAGTAATCTGTAAATAATTTGAGATGGGTTCTGTGACTCACGCAGAGCCAGACACTATGGGGCGCATAGGTGGATGAGCTATATTCTTATGAATTTTTGGAAGCTCATAAAAAATAGGTGTAATAGGGCACGGAACCATGAAGTAATTGAACAATTCAGTGCTAATGTCGTTATTATGCTGCAATTCAAACATACACATATTGACATTACTTATACATTTGGACACTTCCAACAAAGATACATCAATAAAGGTGTCAGAATCATTCAAAAATTCAAACATAAGCCCATTATATACATCTCTATCTATAATGACTATCGCACCCCACCCTTATCTGCCTGTTTAACAATAATATCATTGATGCTTTGTAACTTTTCAAGAGCCTGGAATTCAGATACAGTTCTTGTTTTCAGCCTTTGCATAGTAACTGCAAATATCTCTCTCACAAGCCTCAACAAATAATTAACAGGTATAAATAAACTAGATTTCTTACATACCTCTTCAGATGTATTAGATATAGTACATCTTTAAAAATGGAGTTCAGGCTCACATTTATTATGAAAAAGCCTTAAATCAGGCAACGCTGCTACTATGTTGTCCACATTAGATGGTATAAACCCAAGCCTTTATGTAAAGGTTTTAACTCTACTTTTGTCAACTGTAAAGAAGATAGATTTATAATGATATGTTCATCTATTCCTTGGAGCTGTAAGTCCTGTGCTGGGTATTCAGTCCTTTGCTCCTCCATCTGTTGTGTTGTTGTCCTCAGAGCTGCTTTCTGCCCCTCAATGTATCCCTGTTCTTCTCTTGGCTTGTTGATGAGTTCCAGACTGTCTGCATTACTTTTTCTAGTAACATAATCAGTATCACAGCCTTCCCTTGCTTAAAATACTGATTCTAAGGGATGTTCCATCCACATTCACTTTGGGGGTTGTTTTCTTAGAGGTATTCACTTCTCGTGATTAATGTGCAATAACATTAGAGCCTAAAATTTGAAAAGTTTTATTGACTGCAATTGCATTAACATTTAGACTACTGATGAGGTCACTGGGGGAAAATTCATGTAGAGAGTCCATTGTCTGACTTACTTTTTGTTTATTGGTATGCCCCCTTCCTTGTTTATGGACATGGGACGTTCCTTGGGCCAAGAAAAAATGCGCCCATTTTTAAAATCTTCAATATCTAGGTCAGCTTATGCTTCTTTGTTACAATTAATTTCTGATTAAATAATGTTAGTCTCTCAACCATCTTGCTATATAATAGCGAACCCTCACTTGATAAAGGCATTTCAAATCATTCATCCTCGAGCAGAACAATCTCCTTTTGTAGATTGCATTCAATTTTGTGGAAGTAGTCATTCATTAATTTCATATAATCAGCCCTGATCCTCATATTTAGTTCTTGACATTTGTTTAAGTAAATCAGGATACGTATTGTGGTATGAGGGCATTTTTAAAACCCTCAGACCACCTGGATCTACACCACATTCTAGGTATGTTGAGAAGCTAAGCTGCTGCCATTGTAGTTTCTTAAACAATTCTACCTTGCATTCCAGTACTCTATTTTTTTTTCTTTTAAACTATTGGTAGTGTCATTTATATCAGTCATTAAACTTTCTCTTGATTCCTCCAGACAGGCTAGTAATGACAGAGAGAGAGAGACACACACACACACACACACACACACACACACACACACACACACACACACACACACACACACACACACACACACACGTTAACACTTGTAGACAGAAATATATAGACTGAAGCTAGTCAAGACCAGAAACCAGTTGTAAGTTTTGTTTAGACTTGGTCCACATTATCACAAAAAAGTGAGATGAGTGCACAGACTTTTAATCTGTTTGGGACTACTTAATTGATTTTATTTTATTTATTGACATTTGTTTACTGGAAAAGTCCCAGCTGGGTCCTCAGTACCCATTTTCAGTAGATGCCAGGGAATAAAAGCTCCAAGTACAGGAGCAGAATTTACATGAAGAAACAATAATATTACAATCATGTTACAAAAGCTGACACAAAACTTGCAGTGATGATGAATGATGGGTACAATTCAGGTAGTAATGCACAAGCCAAGGAAAGGTTTTTAAAAAAATGAACAAAGAGAAAAAAATAAAGACTTACAAGATAATAGGGTGCAAAACAATATTGTATACAAGTATATCAGGCAAGTTAAGGAAATTAAGAGAGTGTATGTGTGTGTGTATGTGTGTGTATGCATGCAGCATGGGGAGGTTATTACTTATGCACCTTAGAGGATATCTGGTATACCGTATACCTCTATGTAAATATGACCGCGATCATATGGTGTAGCAGTAGGAGAGAAGAAAAGAGATAAGAAGTGGAAATTAGTGTATTTATGAGTGATGTTGTAGTGAGGTTGGTGACTATCAAAGGAAATCGTGGTGGTTCATCCAGGAGAAGCACAGGAACAGAGACATGACTTCAGCATTTAGTGTGGCTTTAAACGGATGATGATTTGGGTTAGATCAGATGGGTAGGGGTATGGAATTACAGGTTTTTCTTCTGAGTTAACAGTATAGGGTCTGGCCAGTGGATTTTCCTGGTTTGTGGATGGTGAGTTGTTTTTCATCTAAGAGATCTACTTGTTTGGCAGCTGTGGATAATGATGCTGAGTGCAGGGCATGCTAGTGTTTAAAGATACTGCTATGTGTGGCAAGTAGTTGTAGATATGTTATCTGATGGATAATAAGCTCTGCCACTCTAGTGTCTTGAGTGATATTCTGTGGTGCATGTAATGAGGTGTGTTAGTTGTAAGTTTTGCAATTTTATTTCGGCAAGCTTCAAGTTTAACTTTTAGAGATGATTGCAGATTGGTGAGTATTGGAGCTCCATATAGAAGTGACGCTGCTGAAGGTGTAATAACCAGAATAATTTTAGTGGGTTTACTAAGGAACTGGTTGTGCCTATAAAGTATTTCTGGTGTACAGTGCTTTTTATAATATTTTGAACATGAAGGTCACATTTAAGATTGCTGTTTATTATCCTGCCTACTTCTGTCTCATTATCATTTAATGAAAAGATTTTAAACTTAGTTTTATTGTGCATTACGGTTTTTGGGGGCGAATAAGGGAAGCTTGATTTTTTTGGGATGGTTAAGGAGAAGTTGGGTAGGGGACAGGTTTCTATTGAAATAAAGGCTTCTTGTGTTACTAGCTAAAGGTGCAGTAGGTCATTGCAGGAGTATACAGTGATAGAGTCATCTGCAAATTTGATAAGGGAAGCTTGACAAGTAGATGTGTGGAGATTATTTTTGAAGATGTTAACGAATAGGGGACTAAGTATGGAGCCTTGAGTGACACCCATGGTGTTCGCTCGGTAGGGAGAGAGGGAGCATTGACATTTTACAGATTAATATCTATTTGACAGGTAACTGTTGAACCAGTTGATTTTGGGATGTGTAAATCGTATGTCAGTTGTTGCAGCAGTTCTGAGTGAGATACCATATTGAATGCCTAAGATAAATCTAAAAATAAAGAAGAGACAAATTTGCCCGAATCTGTAGCTTTTTTCACAGTTTCCATGGACAGTAAGGCTATTCATACATTAGCTTATACCGAAAGTTAAAGTACCTTGTTTCACCTGTTCCGGATAGTCCATGTTATTACAAGCAAGTTAGTAACTACTTAAAATATCAGGTGTGTCATGCTTGGGCTTTAAATGACTGCATCTAATTTGAGCTAATACATGGAATTTTGAGATTTTAAAGAGCTAATACAACTTTAAAGATGCAAATTAAAATACAACAGAGTTTCCACTGAAGGGGAAATAACTAGTCAGAATATATATGTATTTTTACTGGAAGGGATTACGGCTGCTACAAAATTGAAATTACTAGGTTTCATTTAGAAAAAAGTGGTGACCGTAGGTTAGTACTTAAAATTCAGAATTAACCTTATGGCTTATGGTGGCCAGCACTATTGCTATGTGTGTAATGGGTGGAAATGAACTTAGTAGGCATTTCCTGCTCATTACCTGCTATGAGTATAATTATTATCTTATAATCAAAAAAATACTTCAGTTGCCTTCCCAGTGCCAATAAAGTATTCCCGAAGATGAAATAAGTAAATAAAAAAATTCTTTATTCCAGTTCACAACACTGATTAAGCGCTTTTGTTTCCACAAGCCAGAAACTTCTTCAGAATCATAATTACTCAATTTCCTGTTCATTAAATAATCATTTCACATTTCCCATTGGACAGTACTGATTACATCACTACCAATTCTCCATTTTAAAAAAAAAGCTTTTCCTAAACTTAACATTTGTATAATTATATGTATAAAACTATTAATATACTAGTTAAATTACACAAAACATGTAAAACTATATATAAAAATATATATATATATAAAACTATATTTACAGGAATTTTACATGCAAGTGTATATATATATATATATATATATATATATATATATATATATATATATATGCATGGATACATAAATTTCCAAAACCCACTGTGCGTTACAATAATATACACACATTTAAAAAAAAAACTTTTAATATCTATTAAGTCTCAACTTCAAGGCTGGGGTTATAGAGATGTGATCATTTAGTGCAGGTGGAACACAAGCATCTAGCTGTAATTGCCAAATAAGTTCTCTAAACTCCAACCTGGACTCCCAATTCCCTTCCCTTTCTTGTTAAACTACCCTTTCTATTACCCAGAACTTAAAATCAGCCAGGGGGAATTTTAAACCGTGTCTATATAAAGCGTTAGTGTCCTTTTTCCTGTTTATATCATACATATGCTCATATAGCCTCTGTCTTAAGTTTTTTTTGTCTACATGAATTGCTAAGGGTTGGGTCTTGGAATCAGCAGATGACACTATAGGTCTTAGTGGGGGGGGGGGGTATACTGGGTTCTTATGAACCTTAGGAATTCCAAAAATTCCTGGAATAAATGGTTTAGTGACCTTAAGAAAATCAAATAGTTGTCTTGTAATAGCCCCCTATAATAAATTATCTTCTAATATTATCTCTCTTTTATGGTAGGCTATATTAACTTCATTATGTGATATCTGGCTGTATCTTCATTCCGTATTCAACAGATCTAACATTTTTGCTGAATATTCCCATTGTTGCACGATCACAACTCCCCCACCTTTGTCCGGTTTTATAATATGTATATCTTTGTTGTTACTAATGTCTAACATAATTTTTTTCTCATCCTTGGTTAAGTTACTTTTGTATCTCATTCTGTTACCAAAATATGACTTCACTTCATTACAAACCACTGTCTCAAAATTATTTAAATCGGACTATAGAGGGGGGGTTAATTGTACTTTTCTTTTTAAGGGAATCTTTATTACCTGTGCAAGTAGTCCCTTCAAACATGATCTCTAAATTCAATTTCCTGGTGAACATTTTAATGTCCAAAATTGTTTCAGCCAGGTTATCCCTTCTAGTGGGTATAAATTTGGAACCCCTTTTAAACAAACTAAAGTGTCTTTCATTCAATTCAATGTCAGAATAATTGAAAATGTGAAAACTACACATTGTATTAATGGGTCCATCCTTCTGTATGACCGTATTTCTCTGATTACACTTTTCCTGATCCTGGTTATCAGTTCATCGTTTGCTTCAGTGTTTCACTTGTTTAGTAGTTAAAAATTATTATCTTGCTCATAAAGTCTAATATAAGTGATAATAATGGGGTGGACAACTTTACCGTCTAGTGTAGTCCTTTTTGGTATCATTGATTAGATCGATGAAACAAGACAGCGCAGATTAACCACAGGCAGGATGGCTTTTATCCAAAGTAAATGACACATTCAGATTCACTTAATTCAAAGGGGAAATAAAATGCAAGACAATAGTAGAAAGGTTTATGTCATCAGATGACTGAGATTTGTGGTATCATCATGTACTTGATTGGCTTTTTAAACATTCTCTACAGCATTATACATATCTCAACAAAATAACTGACATTACATTGCAGACATTTTATACTGCCACTTCCTACTAATTCCCTTAAAGTATATTGCTCAAGCCTTAAAATTCTTATGCTTGTACTTCTTATTGATACATACTTTTGTTTTCTTGTGGTGTGAGTGTGTGCGTGTGTGTGCCTTCTGTGGAAGGTTGGGCGTTGGGCTGGCAACTCGACACCGTAAAACTCCACTGCCAATCATGAGCGGACAGGCGATCCACTGTGGCGACCCCTAACCGGGAAAAGCCGAAAGAAGAAGAAGAAGATCTATGCATGAAACAGTGTTCCATTTTGCCTTTGAAACATTTACCTACTTTTACTTAAACTGTTATTCGATGCATTAATTGTTTCCTGTAACATCACCTGAATCAGCCATGGGAGTTTTGTAAGCAACAGTTACCATCCTTTTTAAATATTGTTAAAAGTATCAGTTTTGTAACTTTTTCTTGTGTTACTTGTAGAGCTTTTCTCCCTAGGCCTCCACTGAAAATGGGCCTTTTAGCCCAGTTGGACTTTCCCAGTAAACAAATGCAAATAAATTAAAAATACATATTCATTTCTTCAATACTTACAGGCACATTAGAGGAGCATAGAATGTTTTACAACAAAAAAATGGACTCAGAGCTATTTTCTGGGTACAGTATTCAACAGGGGAATTGATTTAATTATTGTGCTATGCTGGCCAGAGAGCCATCTCCAGGTGGGATCTAAATGTAAAGTTTAAACATGTTGCTTATATGGCACTCTGATGTTAGTGGGCAATAAGGAATTGTGAGAGAAGAGATTGGAATAGAGAGGGTGTGGATGGATTGTGGGATAGGAAATGGGAACAATGTGAGGAAATGATAATGCAAGTAGAGACACCAGCACAGACCCATAGTACAAGCAAACACATGACACAATGGTGGGATTGAAGCCTAAGGAAAAAGTGCCACAGAAAATCTATTAATGAGTGACAGACTTTACAACCAGTGGTGCTATTATTACTGTTGCACAATAGCATATTGTCTGCACTGAAATACAGTATGGTGAGAATCAACATTGTCAGACATAGTTTTATTTAGCATCTTATCCCACTACCCTCTGAGTTTTGATATGTATGGTGAAGCACAATCAAGGTTCGAGTCAATTATGCATGAACAAATTAGTCCACAATGTATAGCTAGAGTCTGTTTGACTTTCTTGCAGACCTCTTGTCTGTATGGATCATTGTATGGACAAACATTGTGTGGACTAATTGAGCATAGGATAAATGGGCACACAATATTTACCAGTGTTTATGCAGGCAGGCAGACTATGGCTCTCAGACCATTTATACTGGAACAATATCCTTACACCTCTAGTTTCTAAATATACTACCTATGTAGTCACCCCACTTTGGAAGAAAAGGATAGTATTTCTTCACTTTCAGAGGTAGTATTTTTAGAGACTGGCAGTATATAAGGTGAGGCACAGTAAATGCTGTACATCCTTGCAGTGTCATTCCACTTTAAAATGGTTTATGAGACATTTATTTACAGGATTATGCATGTGGGCTATCTGCATTAAGTTTTCTTACAGACACTATGCCAAGGATGTTTACCAACTTAGAAGACATTTTGTTACTATAAAATAAAGGCTTTATCTTCTACCTCACACTGGCATCAGCTCAGAATTATATATAGTTAACCTTTAGTCAATTCCCTCATCTCCATTTGTGGTTTATAAATGGTACCATTTGTTTTTCTTCTGTCTGTTGTATAAAGAAATGTATGAGCATACTCTTACTTCACTTATATTGACCGAATTACATTTCAGCATTCTTGTCAACATTAGAGATATACAATCTATGTTATTACTACTGTGAAATAAAAATTAAAGAAATACTTAGACTAAAATCTCATCCATCTGCACCTGCACTTTAGATTTTGTTATACTATCTTTATTAGTCTCACGACTGAGTTATTTATCGAGGTCCATAAATATCTGTCAAATCAAGTTGCAGGCTAACTTTTGTCTGAGATGTTATGCTATTGAAAACCTGCTAGTTGAGGTATACTAAACATGTTACACTTAGGAAATGTCTCTACAAAATATTGTAACTCAGTCTTTAATGTAAAGTTTTTCTATGTTAGGATGGTAATTACATCACTCTATGAAAAAATGCTGTCAGCACAAAGAGACATTGTTTTTTAATACTGTTAGTCTTAAAATGGCAATTTTACCAGTTGTATTTTTTTCTGCTCAATGAAAATACATTTCCTTAGATTCAGAAGTAAGCCTGTTTGCAATCAAGCTAAGATGACCACAGATATGCCTTTGCAGCACGATGTAACTCAAAGCCAGTTATCAGTTAATTAGCTGGGATTTTGTGCTCCAAGCTACCAGTATCTAAAAAACCCACATGTGGAAATGCCAGGACCAAAGAAAAGAGAGAGAGAGAGATTTCCTCAGCTGTGGCCATGACTGACATGAAGAGAACTAGTGAGCAAGTAGTACGCACATGCCTTAATGTGCAAATATGCAGAACCTAAAGATGTGAGCTTTGGCCGGTTAAGACCTGCATGATATCAACTTGGACACATAAGTGTAGCTAAGTAACTTTTATCTGCACTTTTTAAAGTAATTTGTTTGTGTTGCATTGAGCAATATCTACCTGGACGTTGACTGTTTTTTCAGTAGTGCATGTGGTATTTTCAGTTAAGGCTTGTTAAAAACCTGCATAGTCAGTGATAGGTGGGGGAAGTTTCCTTCATTGTTATTCAGTTTCTGTCTTATACAAGTGGTACAGTGAATTATCTTCTGTTTAAACTGTGAGCTTTGACCGGTTAAGATCTGCATGATATCAACTTGGACGAATAAGTGTAGCTAAGTAACTTTTATCTGCACTTTTTAAAGTAATTTGTTTGTGTTGCATTGAGCAATATCTACCTGGAAGTTGACTGTTTTTTCAGTAGTGCATGTGGTATTTTCAGTTAAGGCTTGTTAAAAACCTGCATAGCCAGTGATAGGTGGGGGAAGTTTCCTTCATTGTTATTCAGTTTCTGTCTTATACAAGTGGTACAGTGAATTATCTTCTGTTTAAACTGTGAGCTTTGACCAGTTAAGACCTGCATGATATCAACTTGGATGCATAAGTGTAGCTAAGTAACTTTTATCTGCACTTTTTAAAGTAATTTGTTTGTGTTGCATTAAGCAATATCTACCTGGAAGTTGACTGTTTTTCAGTAGTGCATGTGGTATTTTCAGTTAAGGCTTGTTAAACACCTGCATAGCCAGTGATAGGTGGGGGAAGTTTCCTTCATTGTTATTCAGTTTCTCTCTTATACAAGTGGTACAGTGAATTATCTTCTGTTTAAACTGTGAGCTTTGGCTGGTTAAGACCTGCATGATATCAACTTGGACGCATAAGTGTAGCTAAGTAACTTTTATCTGCACTTTTTAAAGTAATTTGTTTGTGTTGCATTGAGCAATATCTACCTGGAAGTTGACTGTTATTCAGTAGTGCATGTGGTATTTTCAGTTAAGGCTTGTTAAAACCTGCATAGCCAGTGATAGGTGGGGGAAGTTTCCTTCATTGTTATTCAGTTTCTGTCTTATACAAGTGGTACAGTGAATTATCTTCTGTTTAAACTGTGAGCTTTGACCGGTTAAGACCTGCATGATATCAACTTGGATGCATAAGTGTAGCTAAGTAACTTTTATCTGCACTTTTTAAAGTAATGTGTTTGTGTTGCATTGAGCAATATCTACCTGGAAGTTGACTGTTTTTTCAGTAGTGCATGTGGTATTTTCAGTTAAGGCTTGTTAAAAACCTGCATAGCCAGTGATAGGTGGGGGAAGTTTCCTTCATTGTTATTCAGTTTCTGTCTTATACAAGTGGTACAGTGAATTATCTTCTGTTTAAACTATGAGCTTTGGCTGGTTAAGACCTGCATGATATCAACTTGGACGCATAAGTGTAGCTAAGTAACTTTTATCTGCACTTTTTAAAGTAATTTGTTTGTGTTGCATTGAGCAATATCTGCCTGGAAATTGACTGTTTTTTCAGTAGTGCATGTGGTATTTTCAGTTAAAGCTTGTTAAAACCCTGCATAGCCAGTGATAGGTGGGGGAAGTTTCCTTCATTCTTATTCAGTTTCTGTCTTATACAAGTGGTACAGTGAATTTTCTTCTGTTTAAACTATGAGCTTTGGCCGGTTAAGACCTGCATGATATCAACTTGGACGCATAAGTGTAGCTAAGTAACTTTTATCTGCACTTTTTAAAGTAATTTGTTTGTGTTGCATTGAGCAATATCTACCTGGAAGTTGACTGTTTTTCAGTAGTGCATGTGGTATTTTCAGTTAAGGCTTGTTAAAAACCTGCATAGCCAGTGATAGGTGGGGGAAGTTTCCTTCATTGTTATTCAGTTTCTGTCTTATACAAGTGGTACAGTGAATTATCTTCTGTTTAAACTGTGAGCTTTGGCTGGTTAAGACCTGCATGATATCAACTTGGACGCATAAGTGTAGCTAAGTAACTTTTATCTGCACTTTTAAAGTAATTTGTTTGTGTTGCATTGAGCAATATCTACCTGGAAGTTGACTGTTTTTTCAGTAGTGCATGTGGTATTTTCAGTTAAGGCTTGTTAAAACCTGCATAGCCAGTGATAGGTGGGGGAAGTTTCCTTCATTGTTATTCAGTTTCTGTCTTATACAAGTGGTACAGTGAATTATCTTCTGTTTAAACTGTGAGCTTTGACCGGTTAAGACCTGCATGATATCAACTTGGATGCATAAGTGTAGCTAAGTAACTTTTATCTGCACTTTTTAAAGTAATTTGTTTGTGTTGCATTGAGCAATATCTACCTGGAAGTTGACTGTTTTTTCAGTAGGTCCCCACCCACTCTCCCTGTTTTTGTGTTGGTGTTAATCTTGGTGGCTTTGAAACTGCCCGCCCCTCTTGTAAATTTGCACTTGGATACTCCTCCTGGGCCCATCTCATTTGCTCACTCAAAAAAAAAAAAATGTATCTGCTTTTACTGTATTTGTGTTTCTTCCTACTTTATTTTGCTTTTGCGTCATCTTAAAAGTACTCAATTGTATTTATTACTGCTTGGTGTAACTCACTCTAAGAATTTTAGTTTAAGCACTTGGGCTTCAGCCCAGTTGTTTTACATTAAGAAGGTTTGTGCTCTGCACTGTAGTGGCAGGACAGGTAGCTTACATCCTTCTAAATTGGGAACTGCTGATTGAGGGCTCAGTGTTTGTTATTCTAAAAGTGTATTAATTTTGGTTTAAGCACTTGGGCTTCAGGCCAGTTATTTTACATTAAGAGGGTTCGTGGTCTGCACTCTTGTGGGAGGAGAGGCTGGACTCTGCCCTTCTGAGCTGGGAATTTCTGGTTAAAGGCTTATAGTGCCTGCATATTTGTACTGATTCTTACTAAATTGGTACACCTTGTTTGCTGTAGCATAGACTAGATCCAGGCCTGCTGAATCTAGTTTTGTTTGTATAACTTGAGCACTAATCCAGGCCTTCTTTAAAGTATTCAATTGTATTTATTACTGCTTGGTAGTAACTTGATTAAAGTGTAGCTATCATTCAAAGTCTTTTGGATTAAGCACTTGGGCTCAGACCAGTTGTTTTACATTAGGAAGGTTTGTGGCCTGCACTGTGGTGGCAGGACAGGTAGCTTACATCCTTCTAAGTTGGGAACTGCTGATTGAGGGCTCAGTGTCTGTTATTCTAAAAGTGTATTAGTTCTGGTTTAAGCACTTGGGCTTTAGGCCAGTTATTTTACATTAAGAAGGTTCGTGGTCTGCACTCTTGTGGGAGGAGAGGCTGGACTCTGCCCTTCTGAGCTGGGAATTTCTGGTTAGAGGCTTATAGTGCCTGCATATTTGAACTGTTTCTTACTAAATTGGTACACCTTGTTTGCTGTAGCATAGACTAGATCCAGGCCTGCTGAATCTAGCTTTGTTTGTATGCCTGTTTGCTTGTTATTTCCCTGAAATGCTAATTCCACCTAAAACACGGCTTTTCAGCGCTTCTGTGGATCCCTAGTGACATCTGCATTGCTTACTGTACTTATTTCCTTGATTCACTTGAAAGAAAGTTACTGTTTGTCATTTTTGCATTTAAGTTACCTGTAACACATTGCATTTAAGTTACCTGGCACTTACTCACTAAAGCAATTATATAAGTCAGCACTAAAAAATTAAAAACACTACACCCTCACAAACTCCCCTTGAGTACCTTGTTCCCCATTGGCCCTTTTTTTTCTGTTATAAAGGAATTCCCAATACTATTCTACCATGCCCAAAGGTCAGTTGTCAATCTCCTCTCCGGTCCAGCTGGTGAATCTGGGAATCTTGAGGCAATGTTACAACTGCCTCATGTACACAGACAACCCTCTCCTCCTCCCAACAAATTCCAACACATGTGAGAGATGCAACCATATAGCCAAACTGGAGGCTAAGCTCTCTCAACTCAGTACTGGCAAAACCTGTCAGGACGAGAAGGAAACCACACTCACTACAATTCCAGTCTCACATAGACCTACCACGACAGCAAACCAAACACATAAACACACAAAAACATACTCGGAGGCTCTAAATAAAAATCTGCCTAAGCAGCAGAGACCTCCAAAGCAGACACCCAAGCAACCGCTACCCCAAAACAAAACACGTGCAACACATAGCTCACAAAGCCAGTGTGCCAAACAGTCACAGCCCTTTAGGCTAAACAACACACCTGATACACTTGTAATAGGTGACTCTATCATCAGGCACACTGACGTCCTGCTCACCAGGCTGAACAAGGAGAAGGTCACGGTGAGCTGCCTGTCGGGCACTAGGATCCGCCACATAACACAAGCACTCAGGTCACTCCAAGGCAAGTACAAATATGACTCAGTCATTGTCCATGCTGGTGTGAATGACCTGAGACGTACCTCCCTGGACTACATGAAAAAAGACATAGAGGAGCTCTCTGAGCATGTGGCTCAGGCCGGTATGACCCTGACCTTGAGTAGCATCTTACCCTCACCAAGAATGATGCCACAATATGAAGACAAGATGATCAATTTCAGCAATTGGCTTAAGTATCGGTGTCATTCAAAGGGGATCCAGTGCCTGTCAGCCTGGGCTGACATGCTCGACAAGCCACGTTGCTTCGCTAAGGACGGCTTGCACCTGTCACCCCTGGGCTTTCGAATATTGGCAAAGGCTCTTGCTACCCCCATAGTGCCTTTTTTAGGCAAGGCTCAAAAGACAAACCCACCTCCATTGGTATCACAAGGGATAAGAAACTAAGAGTAATGCTACTCAACGCCAGAAGTCTAAACCTCAAGATGCATGCACTCGAAACTCTCCTTAGCACGGAGAACATCGATATCTGTGCAGTAACAGAAACCTGGTTCAAGGCTCCCGAGAGCACCCCAGCACTACCAGGTTATACCTCATACCATACTTTTCGGCCCCAAAACTTGGACCGAACCAGAAAAGGAGCGGGAGTATCAATATTCGTCAAAGATACCCACACCTCCAGGTTGGTGGCACAGCATGAAGCATCAGAGACTATGAGCAACTAACAGTGGGTAAAACTGCCTTCCAGTTTATAGCCTGCTACAGACCACCCTCCCAAACCCAGGAACCCCACTCGGCCTTCCTGAGAACAATGGAAAATATGAAGGTCTCTCCAAACACCATTACATTGGGCGACTTCAACTACCCAAACATAGACTGGGAGCATTACTCTAGCTCCAACACCCTAGCTCAAAGGTTCCTAGAATTTATAAACTCAAATGCTATGGAACAACTTGTTACCACTCCCACAAGAGGGGAAAACATACTGGACCTGATCATCACCAACATGGGGACTCTATGCTCCAGGCCAGAAGTGTATCCCTCACTGGTAAGATCAGACCATAAACTAATCTCACTGGATATTCACATCCCGACCCCAGCCCCTGCCCAGAAAACCACAGTGAAAAACTTCTCTAAAGCAAATTTCACACTCCTCAAAACCGAGGTGGAATCCTTCAAAGCCCCCGGGCCTGTGGAAAATACGGCCCAGACCACAGAATCCTTTATAAACGCATTCTATGAACACCTTCAGGAATGCATGTATCATGCAATCCCAAATAAAACCAAGACCCAATCCTCCAAAGGCAGACGTCCTGTCTGGTGGACCCCAACCATAAACAAACTATACAATATGAGGAGGAAGCTACTACATGATAGAGCAAAATCCCAAAAAGGGAAGGCATCTCTGATCAGTGTTAGCAAAAAACTACGGGCACTCATAAAATCGTCTAAGGCCAGCTTCGAGAGAAAAATTGCACAGCACACTAAGGATAATCACAAGGCTTTCTTTAGTTATGTTAGGAACCTGGGTGGGAATTCCCAGATATGCTCAGAATTAGTCCAAAATGACAAAAAATACACCGAACCCACAGACATTGCCAACATCCTATCTGACAGATTCAGCGCAAACTTCTCCCCCCCCTCCCCACCAAAAGGGCAAATATCTATCCCAGCAGAGTTCTGCCCCCCTGACATCTCAGATGCTCAGGTAAGAGCCACCCTCTCCAAAGCAAAAAACACAGCATCAATGGGACCAGACGGTGTCCCAGGCTGTGTCCTACATGAACTCCAAGAAGAGCTAAACCCAAACATAAAACTACTGTTCAATCTCAGCCTTACCACAGGATATGTACCCAAAGAGTGGTGTACAGCAACAGTGGTCCCTCTCCACAAAGGTGGTGCCTCAACGGATCCTGGAAACTATCACCCTATAAGCCTGACTAGCTTGGTCTGCAAAGCTATGGAAAGGATCATCATGGACCTCATAAAAAAGGATATTGGGGACCTATAGACACTGGATCCTACCCAGTTCGACTTTGTTAAGGGCAGATCCTGCCTCTTAAACCTGGTTGATTTCTTTGAAACTGTCACCAAGCCCATTGAGGAGGGGAAGGTGGTCCACACAGCCTACCTGGACCTCGCAAAAGCCTTCGATACAATACCCCACTTGGGCATTATAGATAAGCTCACCAGCTTAAATATAAACCCCTATGTCACTAGATGGGTTGAAAACTGGCTCAAGGACAGCACCCACATGGTTAGAATTGATGGAGCCATGTCAGACTCCAAGCCAGTTACAAGTGGCATCCCACAAGGCTCAGTCCTGGGACCTCTCCTGTTCGGTATATATTTCTCGGAGGTACAGGCAAACACGAAAGGACTGTGGCTGACCAAGTTCGCAGATGACTGCAAACTGGGCGCTATAATCAACTCTCCAGCCGACACAAGCATCCTCCAAAAGGGCCTCATAGAAACAGACAACTGGTGCCAGAGCCATGGCCTCAAGCTAAATGCCAAAAAGTGTATAGTCATCCCCTTTGGCAAAAACAAAGTGCCCACAAATTACCACATAGGTGGCAATCCATTAAGTACGGAAGAAGTAATTAGGGACCTGGGGACCCAAGTTGATAGCAATCTCTCATTTGACAACCACGTGGCCAAAGTGGTTAGAAAAACATTTTATATAGCCCACCTAATCATGAAGGGATTCACATCTAGATCAGGGGAGGTCATCATGCCTCTTTGCTCATCCCTCATCAGGCCCATAATTGAGTACAATGCCCCTTTTGGGATGTACCTTACCAGACACCTGCAGCAACTGGAAAGACCCCAAAAGTACCTCACCAAGAGAATCAAAGGGCTCAAACAGATGCCATATGCTGCCCGGTTAAAGAAACTCCAGCTCTACTCAGTGGCATACTGCCTGCTCAGAGGCGATCTGTGCCTGATGTATAAAGCCATGTCCAACCTGGAATTAATGGACATGCTGCACCTCAGAAAATCCAAATCCCATCGAGCTATGCGCTCGAGAGACTTGAACCTCAGCACTGAAATAAATAGAACATGCTGGAGGGACAGATTCATAACCCAGAGGCTCCCTTCACTCTGGAATAAAATCCCAGTCCAGGTTAGGCAGAGTCCCTCATTGACTCTCTTCAAGAGGAATCTTGATGAGTGGATGGGGGATCATAGGTTTACCCCGGGTATCACTTCTGTGTCACTTTTAGACAGAGGCACAGTATACTAACCATGAAAAAGGGCATAGCAAAATTAATTTTAAAATGGGTGGTGAAAGCCAAACACGCTCTGGCTAGGCTTATAAATGCCCTATGGCAGATAGCCTAGTATGAACCTATGAACCTATGAAAGCTTACAAGCCACAGAGAAGGGCTTACTGCAATGTGCATATCTATAATTTTTCAGGAAAAAGTGCCTTTCTTGAGAAGGAAAGATGGTGAAGGATGCAAGAAACAAGTGAATGATGTAAATATGGACAGATTTAAAAGCAGAAGTATAAAACAAACATAAAACATAGAAAAAACTGGCAAGAGGTACTGACACACTTGGAGTGGTGACAGTGGAACTGTAGACATACAGACAAAGGGAGGACATTAGTAATTAAGAGGACTGGACAACTAACAGTGGAGTAAGGAAGGAGAAGACCAGAATGGGAGGAATAGAGCGGGTATAACCCTTCTTTTTCCACATGACCTGGACTAGACCCAGAGAGAGGTTAGTCAGCAGAGTGGCTGCCCTCCTCACTGGACCCTATGTGAAGTGGTGAAGGCAGAGTCAGTTAGCGGTGAGATTTTTCAAGTTGCGCAAGAACAGTCTTAATATGGGCATCTACCTACTGGTCTATCAACTCCCCAATCACCTCTGTCAGCTCACAATATATGACAAACTATGTACCCCTGGCAGTCCCACCACAGGGAACAATAGAACTCCCAAATGGTGAGTAACTGTCAGAAGTTACAGGAGGTACAACATGACTGCCTCCTGCCACACTCAACAGTGAGAGAGTCCTGGAGCCAGGGAAATTTCTGGTGAGATGAGCTGAGCTCGATGGACTGGTGGAACCTGAGCCATGCCACTAGCTCAGCTGTGGCAACTGCTCTGGAAATTTGAAATGTAAAGGGTGAGCAATGGCACAACAAACGTGATCAAATCAAAAAAAAAAAAAAAGACAGATGGCGAGAGAGTGAGGGAGAGAAATAAAGCATTAGTATTAGCTATGTGGCATATATATCTATCAGAAAATCACACAGATGTGTGCTAAACAAACAGTAAATATAATATATAATACAATTACACAGCACAAACTTGTGTTTTCTGCATTATTGCAAGGCACTGTGATAAGATATGCAGGCATGTGCATATTGTCACGAGTCCCACTGGCTTGACTGTGTGTGTGTGTGTGTGTGTGTGTGTGTGTGTGTGTGTGTGTGTGTGTGTGTGTGTGTGTGTGTGTGTGTGTGTGTGATGAAGTTATGGTACGGTACTATTGCATGCCAAAATCATAGCCACTGGGTAAACTACTGTGTGTATAGACTCCCTATAAGCGCCACACAGGAAAGCGATATCCACCAGCCCAAATCTCATGGTCATATCGATGGAAATAATCATATGCTGGTTATATTTTCCCTGGGAATATGCATATACAAAATATGTGTATGCCCAGGGAAAAGATGACCAGTAGTGACAGCTTTTGGAATGAAGCATGGGCAATATGGTGTAAATGGAAAAACAGCCGCCAATTAATATGTTGCCCCAACACAACCACACCCTCAAACACCCACCTTTGTCTGCCCTACCACTTATACAACCACCAGCCCCCCCAAAAAAAAATATATATATATATATATATATATATATATATATATATATATATATATATATATATATATATATATATATATACATATATATATATATATATATATATATATATATATATATATATATATATATATATATATATATATACATATATATGTATATATATATATATATATATATATATATATATATATATTTAGATATATGTATACCCTGACTTAGGCATATAACAACATTTATCAGGTCAGCGTTTAATAGTTACACTTCAGCAGAGTGGATAGGTCTGTGCCAGTAAGAGCAAATGCATGTGTAATCTATGCCTGTGTCATGTGTCCTGCTTGTGAGTGTGTAAAGAATGGAGTCTATAAGTTCAGTGCTATGTTTTCCATGCCATAACAAGTTTTATGTCATAAAGCTGTTATTCATGTACAGTGTTATGGCACATAGCAGTATAAATCTGTCTTCATATTCACAATAAGTACATAGCTTGCTATGATAAGATCAATTATTTCATTGGCAATTTGTAAGATGCGTTGTTGTAACTAAATAATACCACTTCTACAGGTAGACAGTCTGTCAGTTTGCACATTTAATTGACAGCTGTATTAAGGAATACTACAAAATATCTCAAAATCACCCCACCCCCTTTGCCTAGATAGGAGCTCCTTCTTCACTGAGAGAGTAGGAAGTTCTCTGAGATTTCTGCCTGAGCTGAAGAAAATGACAAAGGATGAAGCAATCCTTAATAATATATCCAGTATAATCATACAAATAACAAGAAAAAATAAAAAGAAAGTGTGACTATTAAAAGTTCTTACAATACATGTCAGGGACCCGTGCTTTGATCTCTTCTTCCTTATGGCTGAGAAGCTCAGGATAGTGTCTTCACACATTACTGTAGTGATGCTGATCACTATAACAGGGTAAGTCAATGACATCAGACATTGCTATGGCAAGACCGTACCAGGTATCCACTTTATACTAGAGATCATCATAGGAGCCCCCAGTCAGGGTCTCCCAGGGATCCCTGTGCAACAGCTGCAGGGAGATCTTACTTTCCTTGCTGCACCATCTGGAAGTTTGGCCAACATCAGTGCACTTGTAAGCCATTGTCATTCACTAGGTCATAAGCCTGTGAACCGTTTGCCCTCTTACAGTCATGCACATTGATTTTGTCAGCATGTGACATGCAACGTTGATGTGATATTAAATTGAGGTCTCATCTGTCTGAGTTAGTAGAAGCTCAGGGGGATGTAAAAGAGCCTGTGACACATCAAAAAATAACTGGGAAAATTCCCTAGTGCACTGACCAAATTTCCCCTAGTCAGTATTAATACCACCTTGTGTCTTCCCTGAAAAGAGGACACTTGCCTAGTGGGACTAAGCTAATCAGCAAAGAAGGAGTTGTAACCACTGCAGTTGTCTCTGAAAGGTAATTGTGTGTGAAAAGTGCTGGTATCACTTGTCACTCATGCCATTTTGTAATGCCTAATTATATCCCTGGAAGTATGCTATTGAACTGTTTGTTTATATTAAAGGCACACCAGTACTACCAATGTGCTAAAGAATGTTACCATGACTGAGTGTCTCTTGCCATGTCAAGCTAAATAGAGAGTTACCACAGAGTTGAAGGCTAACTTTCAATGCATTTATGATTAATCTGTCTCTTGACACATTTCATGCATACCTATAGACCAAGCACAGACTGCTCAATATTTAATGGCATGGCAGTTGTCCAAAGGCTTGTACAGTTGAGTAAATTTCAACAGAAGTTGTTACACTACCAACTAGTGTTATATTTGTTGGAATAGGGGTCTGAATTTTGTGTTTGCCCAGTGGGAGGAGGTGAGTACAATGTAGTAGTGTGATAGGTTTGCTAGTGGAAGGTGGGGGTGGGAGAAAATATAGTACTATGACAGGAAGAGGAGTGTACATTGTAGACCTTTCTGAAACAGACATGAAGGTCCCACATCCTTATAGTAGTGTCCATACACTATACACGTCCTCCTTACCCAGCCTGCATTGTTTCATAGATGTGTACTAGGCTAATGGCCTTGGAGCCTTTACAAGCCTAGCCCATAGAAGTGTCCTGGCATCATGCTGTCCGATGTTAGTTCCCAGTGCCTCTATCAAGTAAAACAGCTGCAGTGATCCCCAGAGTGAACTATTTCCCATACACTCATCAAGATTTCTCTTGAAGAGGGCAAGTGAGGTGCTCTGCTTGACATGTATGAGAAGTCTATTCCAGAGCATTGTCAGTCTCTGGGTTATGAACCTGCCCGTCCAGCATATTCTGTTGATTGTGGTAATGAGATTGAGGTCTCTGGAGTATGTGGTGCAGAGGGATTTGGATTTCTTTAGATGTAGCATTTTTAACAGAGCTGGGTCAGACATGGCTTTGTAAGTCAAGCAGAGATCACCTCTTCGTAGATGATATGAGACAGAGAATAGCTGGAGTTTTTTGAGTCTGTCCATGTAGGACATATGTTTAAGGCCTAGGATCCTCTTTGTGAGGTACTTTTGTGGCCTTTCCAGCTGTTGCATGTGTCTAGTGAGGTACATGCCAAATGGGACATTATACTCGATGATTGGCCTAATGAGGGAAGAGTAGTGAGAGATGATGACCTCTTTCTTCCTCTATGCAAAACCCTTGGTAATGAGATGTGCCACAACGAAGGACTTTCTGACCACAGTGGCAATATGATGGTTGAAGGAGAGGTTGCTGTCAACCTGTGTCCCCAGAACTCTTATAACGCCTTCAGTGTTCAGTGGGCTCCCATCAATGTGGTAATTAGTGGGAACTGGGTTTTTCCCAAAGGGGATGACGACACATTTTTTGGCATTAAGCTTAAGGCCATGATTTTGACACCAGTCATTGGTCTCAATGATGCCTTTCTGTAGGATGTCTACATCACTTGGGGAGTTAATAATGGCTCTCAACTTGCATGCATCTGTGAACTTGGTCAGCCAGAGTCCCTCCATGTTGGTCTGGACTTCTGAGAAGTCGATGCCAAATAGAAGAGGACCCAGAACCAATCCCTGTGGGATTCCACTCATGACTGGTTGGCAGTCTGACTTGGAGTCCACAACTTTCACACTGTGGGTTCTATCTGTGAGACAATTTGCAATCCACCCAGTGATATAGGGGTTGATGTCTAGTTTGGTGAGTTTATCAATACTTCCTGAGTGGGGAATGGTATCAAAAGCCTTGGCCAGATCGAGGTAAGCTATATGAACTGCCTTGCCCTCATCTACAGCTCTGATGACTGACTGAAAGAAGTCAACCAGGTTGAGCAGGCATGATCTACCTTTCACAAAACCAAATTGCATGGGATCTAAAGTTTGGAGATTCCCTATATCCTTGTTAATTAGGTTCATGATGATGCGCTCCATAGCCTTACATATCAGACTCATCAGGCTAATGGGGCGATAATTCCCAGGGTCTGTTGTTGGTCCCCCTTTATGGAGAGGGATGACTGTAGCAGTGCGCCATTTGGTAGGGACAAAGCCTGAGATGAGGCTGTGATTGAACAGGGCACACAGATGTGGTGCCAGTTCACTTTGTAGTTCATGTAGAACACATCCAGTGATACTGTTGGGTCTCATGAAAGCTGTATTCTTGGCCATGGACAATCAAGCTTTAACCTGTACTGCAGTAATGTTGGGTGCATGGCATTCCTCTGGAATTGTGATTGGTCCTTTTTTGGGGGGGGGGGTGGATGTAAAGTTGACACTGAATCTGTTGGCCAGTATGTTGGCTTGGTATAGGAGGTACCATTGTGCAGTAAATCGGAGCAAACCTGGGTATTGCCATGGAGATTCTTGATATACATATAAAAGGCTTTGTGGTTGTTTTAGTGTCTGACACAATTCTGCCTTCATAGCTGGCTTTAGAGGTTTTGATGAGGGATCTCAACTTTTTGTTGAGGCTAAAAAGGGAGTTTTTTTCCAGTCTTGGGACTTCACCTTTTTCTGCAACAGTTTCTTCCTTCTGTTGTAGAGTTTATTAATGGCAGGGGACCACCATATTGCCTTCATTTGTTTGGAGGAGAGCATCTTAGTTCTGTGGGGTATGGCTAATTCCATGCATTTATATATATGTGTTTGTACAGTGCACTGGTTTATGATTCAGCAGTCATGCATCTCTTTTCCATTGACATGGGTACTATAAAGTTAGCCACCTCTGGTTTTAGGAGCCTAAAGTCAGCTTTGGAGAAGTTTTTCATGGTGGTTACCTTTGCGAGGGGTGTGGGTGGTATGTATATTTCCATGGTGATAACTCTGTGGTCGGATCTAACCAGGGAGGAACTGGCTATTGGTATAGAGCAACGGTTGCCCATGTTACTAATAACCAGGTCAAGAATGCTGCTTCCTCTAGTGGGGGTAAGAATGAGCTGGTTCAGGGCATTGTAACTGATGAATTCCAGGAAATTTTTGGCCAGTGTATTAGTGCATGAGTAGTTTTCCCAGTTGATGGAGGGGTAGTTGAAGTCACCTAGTATGAGAGTGTTGGACCCTAATAGTTTCCAGGGTGCTTAGAAACATGGAATGAGAGTCTTGGGACATGGTTGGGGACCTATAGCAGGCTACGACCTGAATTGCCATCTTACCCAATGTTAGTTGTACCTGAAGTATCTCAGATGCATGATGCTGGACTACTAGTCTGGAGGTGTGCATATCTTTTATGAATATGGAGACACCACTGCCTTTGGAGTTTCAGTCCATATTCTGGGGCTGAAAGGTGTGGAATGAGTTATAGCCTTGTAGCGCAGGGGTGCTTTCTGCTGCTTTAAACCCTGTCTCCGTTACAGCACAAATGTCAATGGTCTCCATATGATGAGTGCTTTGAGCAAGTGCATCTTGAGATTTAGACTTCTAGCATTGAGCAGCATGACCCTCGAATTGCATTTATTTATAGCTGTTACAGTGGTAATTTGATGTTTGGAGCATCACCTAAAAAAGGCACTATAGGGGTGGCAAGAACCTTAGCCAGTGTCCGGAAACCCAGGGATAACAGATGCAGGCCATCTCTGGCAAAGCACTGAGGTCTGTCAATCATGTCATCCCAAGCAGACAGATAGTGGATCCCCCTTAGAATGACACCAGAAACTTAGCCAATTGTTGAAGTCAGTAATTTTCTGCATGTACTGCTGTATCATTCTGGGTGATGGTAGGATGCTGCTCAGGGCTGGGGTCATACCTGCCTGGCCACATAATCTGACAGCTCCTCCATGTCTCTTTTCATGTAGTCCAGGGAGGTGCGTCTTAGGTCATTCATTCCCACATGGTTGGTGACAGAGTCATACCTGTACTTGTTGTGGAATGACTTGAGTGTATGTGTTATGTGTCAGATTCTGGCACCTGATAGACAGCTGACTGTTACTTTCTCCTTATTCAACCTAGTGAGTGGGACATCAGTGTGCCTCACTACCGAGTCACCTATGATTAGTGTATTGGGCAAGCTGTTTTGCCTTAGGGGCTTAGGTTGAGTGACACACTGTGTAGGTGCGCTATGTGTCTTGTGGTTTGTGCTGTGTTGTGGTGGTCGAGTGTGTTTCTGCCTTGGAGGTCTCTGCTGTTTGGGTAGTTTTCTATTGAAAGCCTCCATGAAGGTGGGTGTGTGGTTTGTGTTTTTATGTGAGAGCTGTGATGGTGGGTGTTCTGGAGGGCTATGTGTTGCATGTGTTGTGGTGCAGGTGTTGACCTTCTCCTCTTGACCAGCTATTCCGGTCTTGGCTTGACAGTGCATGGCTTCCAGTTTGGATATATAAGTGCATCTCTCACAAGTCTGAGTGTTGGGAGGTAAGAGGAGAAGGTTGTCTGTGTACATGAGGCAGTTGCTACATGTTCCTTGTGTGTCAGTCACTCGTGGCATCACTGAATTAAATATGGGTTTGGGAGAGTGAACTTGGAATGTTTCTGTTGTACATTACTACATGGATACAAGCAATATCTCTATGCAGACATGTTTTGACTAATTGTGTTATGGCTTGAAGGTATGTTCTGCCACTGACCTGTTTATCAATTATGCTTCTCAACTGTGGAATACTGTGACAGGGCATTATACATCAACACCATGCAGCTTCGTACTTGTGATTTGTTTTTTTAGGTGGGATAAGTTTGGGGCTGATAAGACATACACAAACTGTCACTAAAACGGATGTCTGCAAATAACCTTTGGACTGATACAACCTGTAGTGCCATAAAATGTCATATGCATACAATGTTTCATCCTCCAGAATATGTCACATAGTCACCATCCTGTCTTTTTCCTTCCCTTACTTTTCTTTTGCTTTTCTCCTATGTAATCTGTTAAGGACTGCAATATCCTACTGAAGTAGGCTAGCATTAACTTTTACATGTACCTGACTGAGAGGTGTATGATAGATTGTTTCTGGGACATGATTGTCTGTGGCTCAGCTATCACTGCCTTAATCTTTCTTTTGTACATCACTTTACCTGTCTTATTTCACTGTTTTTACCTCCTCCATCATTTTTTCTTCTTCTAATGGATTGGAATCTTAACCATGTTCCCTCAGAATTGATTCTCTCTTTCACTTTGCTTATCTTAGCCCCACCTACCTAGAATTTCCTATTACTGAACAACCTATGTTCTAAATTCCCTAGCAACTGGCAGTGCCATTTTTAAATATTCTCTAGCTAAGCTCTGTTTACTTGCCAGCATTCCAGTAGTGTGCTTGTAATATGTTTTCTTTTTATAATGTAAGTCCTTGGTTTCTTATTATGTATTAATAGCATATTATATTGGTTACTAGAACTGCTATATAGGATTTTTTTCTCTGTACCTAAGACAGCATGTTCTTGCTGGGATATAATAATTGTTATATGTGGGATTCCAAAATGGTGGTCGTCTAGGGAACAGCTTGTGCACAGAGCTCCTTACCTCAATTACAATTTCTAGGATTCTACATACCTCGAAAAGAGCTACTTTACCTCCATATCTTCGGAACTTTCATTACCTTTGCAGTGGGCAATATTTAAAACAGCCTTTCATCATTTCTGGCTCTTCCACAGTGTTATTTCCACAAGAGATCCAGGGAGGCCTGCTTCTACTTGAAATACTTCTAACTCCACATGGCTAAACAGATAAAAATGACAAATGACTCTACTACAATGGATATACAAACAACAAAAGCCAAATCCTCAGCAATTTTTTCACCTGAAAAAGATGTTCTTTCAAAAAGACAGAGAACAAATAAACAAAATGTGGAGCCTATTAAAAGCAATATTAACACCAAAGAAGATTCCAGCTTTCACATGGATGAGCTGAAACAGGCCCTTCAACCCATTCATTCTGCCATACAAAGTTTCTCGAACAACTTTCCACTTTAGGAAAATCCATCAATCAAATATTGGACAGAGTAGACACACTTGAACAAAAAGTACAATCTAATGACTTGCAATTACAGTCCTTATCGGATGATCTGCGTGCCAAAACAGCTCTTATATCGGATTTACAGACAAAACTTACAGATCTAGAAGCTAGAAGCAGACGTAATAATATTTTAATAAGAGGCCTCCCAGAGAACTATGACAGTCAAGGCTTACTTGTTACAACAAAGCAAATATTTGAATCACTTCTCCACTCAGAAGGTGAAAAAATGTAATAATAGAGAGAGCCCATCGTGCTTCATAAAAGTCAAGATGCCTTAGCTCCTCGCCAAATATACACAAAGCTACTCAATTTCCAGACTGCTCAACAGATTCTA
Organism: Protopterus annectens; assembly: GCF_019279795.1. Taxonomy (NCBI): domain Eukaryota; kingdom Metazoa; phylum Chordata; order Ceratodontiformes; family Protopteridae; genus Protopterus; species Protopterus annectens. The sequence continues at coordinate 747,489,020 of NC_056735.1, read as the reverse complement.
TATGCAGCAATAAAAAATAAAAACTTCATGTGGAACAACCACAAATTAACCTTTTCACAAGATCTACCCATGTCTATTAAGGAGAACAGACAAAACTAGCTCCGTTTTGTTCAGACCTTATCAAAAGGAACATCAGATTTCAAATGCGCTTTCCAAACACACTGATCTTCTTTCAAAATGACATTAAATATACTGCAACCTATCAAAGTGAAGCAAAAGAGACTTTCCTTAAAGTATTTAACAAGGTTCCTGAAACTTTATAAACTCATAAACTTCCAATACAAGCGTTTCAGCAGATTTACCCCTCATAAGCTCAGTTTACTCACCGGAGGCTTCAGTGACAGCGTCGCTCACTAATCCAGCTTCAACACAGTCCGTTTAGCAGGTTTAAAACTGTTTAAAATGCTTAAAACATCTTTTTTTCCTTTCTAAGGCAGATCCACGTGTCAAGCAAGGAACGTATCTTCTACGCGAGGTTTCCAGTAGGATGTCTATTGCTGGGGACTCCTTGGAGCGTACGCTTGTAAGGTTCGACCTCCATCAATCGCGCTTACAGCGCTTTATGTAACATAATGTTCCTGCATACTTTTTATGGATCATACTTACATAGGTTAGCATAAAAAACAGTTTTTATTTCAGGGGCACCTTAGTTACGCTAAGCGGGGATTATTGTGGTCTGTTTAACTTCCCTTTCCCCATGTTGTATAAACTATGTATTGTAAATGCATAAATAATTACACTAACACATGCTAAGCATACACAATTTATCTAGCAACACAACAGATGTCAGTAAGAGATATTTAGTTTAACTGCAGCAGGATGTCACAGTAAGAGTAACTAGATAAAATCATAAATATAGCAAACTTTGTTCATATGAAGTAACCAGTATTTGGTCACGTACATCTAAAGAAAACTATATGATAGCACTTACATATTTTACTACACTGTCTTCCTGTTTTACTGAATTGGCTGTAGTCTACAGATATATAAATATGTATGCAGAGTTGGATAATAAAGGAATATTTATGTGTAAAATGCCAACAGGGGCAAGGTGTCCTCAGGGTTAGACATAAGGCTGTAAAACTAACTTAATGATATAACTAAACATGCAGTAAATAGTTAAGAAGGGGATTTAAAGACCATTTAAACTTCAATCAGAAGTCCTTATATCTGGTAAACAGTAATCACAGAAAGAGGGAGGGGTACAAATAACATAACAAGATCCTTAGTCTTAAATTAGCTCTGTTATTAGCAGAGTCTGTTCAGTGTAAATACATTTTTGTCCAACAATATCACAAGTATTCATTCTGTCTAGCTCCTTAATCATTTACAACTTCTATTATACTGTTATAGTCACTAGTAAGATGTTCTTGTATACGATAAGCTTCATAAGGCTTTAGTGGTGTGCCAATTTTACAGTGTACCTGTTATGTTTGTGACTCCATATGAATGGTTATTATTAGTACTAAATCTGTTCTGTATGGAATCCATAGATCTTCATTTCTCATATGTATTAAGTTTAAGCAAACAGGCGTACATATGTATATTTACTTACAACTTGCCATAGTTATTTGTCATACTAGTAGGAGTATTATTCATATATGGATGCTATGTGTGCACTGTAGTAGGGATCTAGTTTGATAATCTTTTGGATGACATTTTCTTTGTACATATGTATAGAATTGTTAGGTTTTTTTTATGTTTGTTTTTGTACTTCTTCTTCTAAGGGGTTCGGGTGGGTAGGCACCGGGGCATGTCAGAAGGAGTACTTTGCTACTTTCTCCTCTACATTCAAACTTTTTACAGACACAAATCAGATGTGGATCTCCATCTCCCTTTTTTTCTATTGCAATTATAGTGCAGACTCTTTTCAACACACATTAATCTATTCATATCTAATATTAAGACTCCAAATATATAATGTTTCCTTACACCCTGTTTAGGATTAACATACATGAGTTGGTCTGTTGACTCTTGGAATATCAAAGGCTTACAAAATACTGCTAAAAAAACTGCTACTCCACCTTGTTTTTAAATCCCAGGCTAGTATCTGTTTTCTCCAGGAAACTCACCTATCTAAAGAAGAGTGGGAGAATGTAAAAAATAGAAAATGGATTAGGTCTATAATAAGTGCTGGTGATAGCACAAATTCGAAGGGTGTGGCCATTATAATTAAGAAACAATTCCAGGAAGCTATTAACGAATTTAAATCTGATATAAATGGCAGATGGTGTTACTTCACTTCTACGCTCCCAGACTCCTCCAAACCAATTCTTTTCCTGAACCTATATGGACCATGCTCTCACAACAAACTTTTATTTTAGAAATTTATAATATACTAAACTCATTTCCAAATTACTTGTTCATAGTAGGTGGGGACTGGAATGCTGTAATAGATCCTAGTCTAGACTGCACCAGCAACTCCTCCTCTTATAACTTTCAAGCTTCTATAGCCCTAGAGGAACTTATCTCAGATTTTAATCTTATAGACACCATTACTTTCAGTAATATTTCGACCAAAGAAAATCTATATACTTTCTACTCTAATTGCCACAAATCTTGGTCATGTCTAGACTTCTTTCTAATTTCAGACACCCTTTCTAAATTCAAAAATACTTTCAATATTGAACCCCGATTTCTTTCTGATCATGCAAAAATCTCTCTCAAAATTACATTCACTACCCCTGCTTTTACCTTTGCTAACTGGACCCTTAACAATAACTTACTAAATAATAAAGATATATTAAATAAAATTAATAACATACTATCGGATCTGGATATCAATCTTACAAAGTCCCAAATTCCTCCAGACATCCAATGGGCGGCTTGCAAAGCTGAAATGAGAGGTTTTTTGATTAGTAAAGCTTCCTTTCTTAAAAAACTCAACATAAAAAAAGAAAAGATTTTATCCTTAAAACTCTCATCTTTAGAAATAAATCAGAGATTATCCCCAGACCCAAAAACTGATGAATTGATCAATACAACGCGCAAAGATTTATTTGAACTTCACTCACAAAATTATTCCTTACAGGAACAAAAATTTATAGCAACATATTCTGAATGGGCACAAATTCCCTCAAGAACTTTGGCAAGAATATTAAAAAACAATAACGGTGCTCCAAGAATATCCACCCTTCATTACCAAGGGAAAATCTACAAATCAGATTCTGAAATAATACATTTATTTTTTGAATTATTTTCAGATATTTATAGTAAAAATGAATGTAACACTCTCAAACCTCAGATGGAGTCTTTCCTTAACTCCATTAATTTACCCTCTCTTAAAGCTAATCAAGTTTCACTCTTATCCGCCCCGTTCGACATTCAAGAAATACAAAACATCATAAATAACCTCAAAACAGGTAAATCTCCGGGCCCTGATGGCTTTACCACTAACTTCTTCAAAGTTTTTTGCTCAAAAACCTCCTCCATTCTATTAAAAGTCTTTAACTGTATTATAAAGAAGGGTATTACTGACCTCCATTGGAACAACTCAAAAACTATCTTATTATTAAAAAACAAACAAGATAAAGCAGACCCACATAATTATAGACCAATCTCGTTAATAAATGTTGACATTAAGATTTTTGCTGCTATTTTAGCTAACAGACTACAAAAGATACTCCCATCTTTAATATCTCCTGACCAAGCTGGCTTTATGAGCAATAGACACACATGGGACAATACCCTAACCTTGGATTCCCTAATACAATTTACAAAAAAGGGAAAAAACCCAATATACGCCTTAACTCTGGATGCATCTAAAGCTTTTGACAGAGTCAATTGGGATTTTTTGTTTGCTACTTTGTCCCATTTCAATGTACCTAAATCCTTCTCGGATATGATTAGAATACTCTATACAAACTCTCACACATGCCTATACATAAATAAACAGAGATCCAAGCCAATATTGATTACTAATGGAACAAGGCAGGGGTGCCCACTTTCTCCCTTTCTCTTTAACCTTTTTATTGAGCCCTTTTTTCTATATATCACCCAAAATACCCACCACAATATCCCTAAAATCCTAAATACTCACGTTGCACTATCAGCTTTTGCAGATGATCTAAATCTATACTTTCAATTTCCCAATTCAGATCTACCTAAAATTTTTGATGCCATCAGGAACTTCTCTATTGCCTCAGAATACCAAATTAATAACAACAAATCACATATCTTCCCAATCAATCCTAATGCTCACAAATCTTTCTATTTTCCTGAGTCTTCTTTCCAAATAACATATAACATTAAATATCTAGGTATCCACTTTGAACATAACCAAGCTTCCATGCTTCAAAACAACCTACTAAAAACATGGTCAACTATACATCAAGATCTACAAAGATGGAAACTTCTGAATTTAGCTTTCTTGTCCAAAGTAGCAATAGTGAAAATGAATGTCCTACCCAGACTTCTATATCAATTCAATGCTTCAGATGTGTTAGTCCCTAATAATTTTTTCTCCAAAATTAACAAAGACTTAGCTAAGTTCATCTGGTTCCCTAAGTCAGTTAGGATCTCTTACTCAAAATTAACCTACCCCAAGGAGAAAGGGGGGCTAGGCCTTCCAAAATTTCAACTGTACTACAAGATTATTTGCTCTAATAGAGTCTGGTCTATTTCAAACTTTAACAGCAAAACCCATATACACTCTCCATCCTGGTTAAAAATTTGGTATCATCATATTATCTCTAACAAAATTAACCCACAGGCTATACCCTTTTTATCCACTATTTCTATGAACAACTGTAATCTAGCGCATTCCCTGAAACATAAAATCAGGCTTTTTCAAAGCCTTATTAAAGACATCAAACTTGAAAATATTCTACCCCTTCTCCAACCACTTCATCATAATCCAAATCTCAAGATCAATAATGAAATGCTTGACCTCACTAAATTCCCTCTCATCAAGGATCTTAATATATGGGATATCCTCAAATATAGGTCAAAAACCCTTCCCGAGCTACGGTTAATTCTTGGGACCAATAATAAATACACAGTTATTCTCCGACAATTAAGAGAGATTATACTTGCACAACCTTTCAATTTCTCTCCTAATCTTCAGGAAATCAACAAACTAGTCGAAATTATCTCTGTAATCTCGAGCACTAAAAAAACAACTTCATCCTCTTACAAACTATTGAATACCTTGCTATACAACTCAAATTGTCTCTTCTCCAACTATTGGAATAACCTTGGCTCTCCTATTACAGAGGATCAAAACCTCTTAGCCATAAAATCTACCTTAGAACTCTCCCTCTTTAAGAAACTCTTATATACTCAACTGATGCTAAACAATAACTCTTACTACACTCCTGTAATACTTAATAAATTTAACCCCAACTCATCCTCCTCTTGTACTTGTTGTCCTTATCCGAGAGCGGATCTATTACACATTATGTGGTATTGCAGCCACTCTCACAAACTCTGGTGCTCTCTAAAAGTCCGTCTGCAAAAAATGGGTTATTACACCTCCACACTTTCGTGGGAAACAGCCATTCTTCATATTCCTACCTCCAAATTGTCTAAATTACAACTCCACATTTTAATTATTCTTTGTTCACTTATTAAACTATACATCACTAATAACTGGTTGGATCGCACCAGACTTTGTTGGAAAGGTTTCAAAGAGATGGCTTATAAACACATTTCAGCTCATAAATTCATAAAGGGTCCCAAAAAGAGAGCCTATTTTAGTAAATTATGGAAATATCTTATAGATTTAATCCTTAGTGAATAACTCCCTATCCATGCATTTAGTGCAATATGTATCCTTACTCCTGTTAATTAATGGAGATCCACTGTCAACTCAATCAATGTTATTTTTCCTACTTCCTGTAATACTCCTGTAGAGGTTTGGTAGCATATTATTTTGTAAATATTGTATATAAATGTTTTTGGCTAGATTGATTACAATGCTTTCCTTGTGTTTTTCTTTTTCTTCTTTTATGTACCACTGTTAAACTGTTTTGATACTCACAATATTCTGTAACAATTCAACGTATTATTTTAATGTTCTTAACTGCAATGTTTTCCATTTTTCTGTATGCATTGTTTCATATTATGGAAAATAAAAGAATTATTTGAAAAAATATATATAATAATTGTTATATGTGAAATTCTCGTTGAGTACAGATCTTGCTTTCACTGTAATATTTTGCCTATAGCTGAATCCCTAATGTAACTGGAACTTAAGCTTAGCAGCACCATTATGTTGTGCTGACTTTTATTGAGCCTTTCAGCTGTGTGCCTTTGATATGGTAGCTCTTAGTTTGTTGTACTAATCTCTGCATTGTTAGGTGTTCTGAATACCTGCACTGTAATGTACTAGCTAAGTTAATGTAGAATTTGATAAGACTAGTAGCGTATAGTGTCTTTATTTAAAATGTCAATTTGTTGCTGTCCATAACTGCTAGTACTTTCTGGTACATTTGCTGTATCACTAGTGATAGCTCTCGTGTTATATAGCTACTTGGGGACCACCTTATAAATATTAGGATTTTACAGTATAAATGTGACAGAAGGTTTTGCTGCACTTTATCTGTAACTGAAATTGATAACTGTTTCACTGCTATAATTTAGTCTATGTTTTGTTAACACCACTATTATACTTTAGCAATATTTAATTCCTATGTTTGTTGTCTATTCCAGCCCCTGAATCACCCACATGTTTATTGTGAGTGCCGTAAAATACCTAGACACAAGAGGTAGCTTCCAATGCACATTTCCCGGCGATATTGTACTTGAGGGCCTCACCAATTCATTTCATGCAGAAGTGAGCATGTCGCGAATTGAGTGACAGATGCGGTGGACCTGGGCTGTGCAATAGTCTGTAAATTACAAAAAACTGGCCTGTGATGGTCCTATTCTCAAAACAATCGTTTCACTGTGCGTTGAGTCAAACAGAACTAATTCAGGTAGTTTTATAAAACATCAATACTCGGCGGCTTTTACAAGTATAGCTGTATTAATCTCTATTATAAATAAGCCAGACTTCATGCTATGTTTTCAAAAGTCTTATCTATTACATTTACCTTTATATATATGTTCCGGTCTGGTCTCAAAAGAAAAAAAAAAAAGTAGGTACGAATGTGTGTGTGTGTGTGTGTGTGTGTGTGTGTGTGTGTGTGTGTGTGTGTGTGTGTGTGTGTGTGTGTCTGTGGAAGATGAAATAACCAGTAATAAAAGAAGTGGACATAAGGGGGTAGAAAGAAAGTACCACAGTCTTAGCTAAAGCTTCCTCCTTGGGGGTCACAACTTGGAGCACAGTGTGCTAATAAAATAACTGTATTCAGAATAAGCCCAGATGTAATCATTTGTTGGCGATATTGTACTTGTAAGGACTCCCCTTGTGAAAGTATTGTTTTCTTTTTACATTTTGTTGTACATTCGGAGGGAATGCATATTCATGAATGACATATCACGGGGTGGGTTTTGGGCAGGGCTTGCTACTGCACATCTGGTGAGGCCCTCAAGTACAATATCGCCAATTTCCCAAGGAAAAGGACAGAATTTTTTGTAAAACCCTCATAAATTAGAAGTCTGCGGTGTGTTTAACTTTTTATGACTTACTTCCCTGTTATTATTGTATAACACACTGGCTTATCTGTTTTTCTGGACAGCACACTACTGGAATCCTCCCTTCCCTTCAGCAACAGCTTTTTCCTCCAACCTGTTAGGTTTAATCCACTGTTTTAGTTGCTATCCAGAACCTTGTTTCCCTTAGTCACAGCCCGGTCTCCTTTTCCTTCCCTTACTTTTTTGCTTTGCTCCTATATTATTTGTTAGGACTGCAATATCCTACTAAGGTAGGCTAGCATTAACTTTTACACGTACCTGACTGAAAGGTGTATGATAGATCCCCGGATTCTCAAAAGCTTACACGGAGTGCAAGATGAGTGCAGGAGCTCATGCAGGCAATATGTCTGACGTGTGATCCAGGAACAGCCGGCAGGGGCGTGCACAAGAGCTCCAGCATAAATCCTGCATGGACTAAGCCCTGGTATGCAACTCACCTCATTTGCAGGACAAATCAATGCAAATGAGGTGATTTTGCAATACAGGAAGCTTGCAATAGTCCGTGCAAGACTAGTGCAATCTGTAAAAATGTACTCGGTTAATAACCGAGTACATTTCTGCAGATTCCAAAACGAAGCTAAGACAGCTCCAAATAAAGGCTGCATATCATTGAGGAAGCATGCCAATAGCCAAGTATAAGGCCATTGGCATTGCAAACTGTTTAAAAAGTAAAAAAAAATCAACTTTTTTTTTTTTCCGCCAATCCCAGCTGTTTAAGCATAGGGCAGCAGTGTGCAAATGGGATCGGGGGGAAATAAGAAAATAAACTTAAAATGAGCATTCTAACTAAAATCAGTATTCTGCCATGCAAGTCAATGGCAGGCAGAAGACAACCTGGTCAGTGAGCACTGGTTGCTAAGGGGGGATGATCAGTGTGGGACATGTAACTATGCATTAGCAGGCAATCCTATACAAATGAGGGGAAGGATAGTGAATCCCAGATTTCCCCAGGGTGTGAGGCAGGTCCCAAGAGTTGAAGAGTAGAAATAGCTGGGTGCAAGACTAGGATATAGCTGACATCATGGGGGTGTGTGTCAGGCATACTGTAAGCGGATTGGAGCCCTGTTGCTCAGGACCTCTCCTAGCTTAGCACAGCTAAGCTAGAGGTGTGTCCAAACTGCCTGGCACTCTACAAAGTGTAAGCAGGTGTGCGTGCCACGCACCAGGTTTTACAGGAAGTAAAAGGAAGTTAAACCAGGAAATAGCAGCTCTGTGCACATTTGAGTACTCCATTTGTGCGGCGCACACACAGGCTTAAAAAGAGAGGCAATGGGAAGGGAAAACAGCAGTAGGAAGGTAATCAAGGAGAACTAGCTTAGCTGACATGTGAAATGTATCAGAAACAGCCAATTACACAGGCAGCAGCCCAGCACACCACTATAAACTATGCAAACACCTTTCCCCCTTGTTTTTCCCAAAACCTCTGCACCACCGGTGTATACAGACGGGGAAATTTTACAAAATGAAAGCAAGAGAAAAAATGTTAGGGGCTGCTTTTGCTATCATAAACCAGCATGTGCAAGAGGCTGAGTGTGGTGAGGATGTGAATGCTGCTGAACAACCCACAGTGAGGAGACAGAGAAGAGTGTACAAACCCAGGGTAACCTACCAAAGGCTACATGAGCTGGAGATAGTGGAGCACTATAAGGTGGACAGGGACCTCCTAGAGCAAATTGTTGAGCTGTGCCGGCCACGCCTGACACACAGAACTAACAGAGGGGAACCCATCCCAGTGGATACCAAGGTATGTGCAGGCCTAAGAATACTAGTTACAGGTACCTTCCAAAGGCCAACTGGGGATATGATCGGGATTTCACAGGCATCAGCATCCAGGGTACTCCACCAGTTCCTGGATGCCATGTCAGCACATGTCGGTGAGCACGTATATTTCCCCATCACCCGTGAGGCATTGGCCAGCAATATGCATCTCTTCCACCAAATAGCAGAATACCCTGAGGTAGTGGGTGCAATAGACTGCATGCACATATGCATTAAAGCACCACCATGTTAGAGGGGTAGGGTCTACATCAACCACAAAGGCTTCCTCTCCATCAACTGCTAGGTTGTGTGCGATGCCCAGGGCATAATAATGAATGTGTGTGCTGGCTGCCCTGGAAGCTACCACGATTCCCACATCTAGCATCTGACACAGCTGTACCAGACATTTGCCAGTGGGGACATCCCACACGGTCACCTAATGGGGGATGCTGGATATGCACTGGAGCCATGGCTGATGACACCCTTCAGAAATGCACACACACCCGAAAAACAACTCCATACTGAGGCACACGCAGAAACACGAATCATAATAGAACGTGTGTTTGGGATGCTCAAGTCATGGTTTCATTGCCTGGACACATCCAGTGGAGCCTTGCAGTACTCATCAACTACATGTACCCAAATTGTCCTTGTATGTGCCATGCTACACAATATAATCCTGCAGAAACAGCTGCAGCAGGAACAGCATGGGGCAGGGCCACACAGCCCCCCACCAGTGCCAAGGCCTGCACAGGCACAGAGTGACTCAGAGGAGGAACAACCTGAGCCTGCCCCAGTAGGTAGAAGGATGCATGCCCAGTATGCCCTGGCCTTGGCAAAGAGGCAATGCATAGCACATGCACTGACACAGTAGGGACCCAGAGAATGACACCTCTCTCTGACTTGCACATACAGTAAAAGGGATGCCAAACATGACACTACTTGTGCTCAACCATGTATAGGGAGTGTACTATGTGCATCCGACATAGGAAGCCATGCAGCACCACCGTCAATACTGGGACACCCACAAGGTAAGTGACTCACACATGCCAGTTGGGGGGGCACATACCCAACAACAGTCACAGCCAGCAGGATAGGTGTAGACAAACACAAACAAATGCTGTACTATGGCCTTTGAATGAGCCCTATGGGTAACCCCTCCCTCAGGCCTACAGAGACAAACTACAGCAGGCCAGGCAGTTGGATGTAAGTTGTGAAGGCTAAGAAATCAGAGACTAATATGTAGGTAGTTAAAGCTAAAATCTGTAGTACACTGGTATGCCTCTAGCCAGCATGATAGGTAAGACTACAGACTGAAATGGTGTACCCGACATACCAGTACAGTCCTAGCAAATGTGTAAAAGTGTCAGGTGTGCCCCACCATCCTATGTACATTTATAGTAACAGTCAGGTGTGCCTCCCCACCCCTGTGTAGAAATGTAGAAACTGTCAGGTGTCCCTCCCTGCAATGCAGAAATGTAGCAACAGTCAATGCCAAATGACCGATGTATACCCTACAGACACAGCATGCTACCTGTCGGTGTACAACACAAAGGTCAGCACCGCAGTACAAACTACCTGGACTTGATCCACACATGCAATATAGATGGCGATACTGGGCATGCTCACACACAAACACATGGCCGTGTCTGCAAACACCAGTGGACCAGACATATCTGGCAGTTGCAGTTCTTATTGCAGACACATGTCAGTATGCACCACCCTTGCCTTGCGCACACAGTGGATAGGAATACAGACATATATGTAAGGACAACACACTATAATAAGCCAAAGGTAGATGGACATAGATGTGTGGAAGAGGGTGACCGTGACAAGGAGACATCTGGGCCTGTCCCACCCAGCACACAGCCAAAGGACCCCAAACACATGAGGTGCAACTGTCACTGACTGCAAATACTAGTCACCAGTATCTGTCAGCATGACAGACTATATGGTGCACGTGCCAGCTGTGCAACATGACTGTACAAGGAAGTAGTCACCTAGTAGTTGTATATATGTACCTGCGGCATATGACCCCATGTGTGCCTGCATTTGGCATGACAATCCCTACTTGAATGGGTTACAGCCCATGCACACACCGTCCTCCCCATAGCAGTATCATACAAAAATGAAAACGAACTAAACAAACTAATAAAACAAAAAACCAAGATGAACAGGAGCTACGTAAGATAGAACTGTTTAATAATGTTAGCACTTTCGGAAACAGACTGTGCTTTTCCTTCTTCAGACAAACAAAAAACAAGTTCAAATGCTTTTAAATCTAATAGTCTACGTGTCAATTAATTACGTAAAAAGAAGCTCAAAATTTAAAGTAAAAGAATGCATTAGTTTAAAATCTTCAAAAGAGTTAAAACCAAGTAGAGCTGAATAAAACTTGCCTAAGCAATCCTTAGTTTAACATTAATCATCGCAAACTAAATGCATATGTGTTGACTAAAAAATCTAAAGTAACAATCTACTCATATATGTTATTATTATTGATAAGTTAACCAAAAGGGTTTTTTTTTATAATATTTAAGTTTTGTTTTATTAGTTTCCATAGCAGTATCATGACAAGCCTGCTGAGGTCATCCAATGTGAAATACACCTTTGGGAGAGCTGTAGCTCAGTAACCCCCATGGTGCATTCCATAACTGTGTACTGCTGTAGTGATAAACTAGTTAGGTAGTAGTTCTAACCCCAGACTTGGCAACTGTGCGAGTGTGTGTTTGTGTGCGTGTCTCTCTGTCTCTGACTGTGTAGAGAGAAATGCTTTTTAGGCTACTCACACTTCATACAATTAATATACTCAACTTTGGCAAGGCTGCTGATGTCACTCACCTAGTAATACACCCCTGGAATATCATAGCCCAGTAATCTCTGTAGTGCATCCTGTAACTGCGTACTGCTGTAGTGTGATAAAGTAGTTAGGTAGGTGTTCTAACCCCAGACCTGGCAACTGTATGTGTGTGTGTGTGTCTGACTGAGTAGAGAGCAATGCTTTTTAGCCTACTCACATGCTGTACAATTCATATATTCAACCTTGGCAAGGCTTCTGATGTCACTCACCTAGCAATACGCCTCTTGGAAAGTCATAGCCCAGTAACCTCCATAGCACGTCCTGTAACTGCGTATCACTCTAGTGTAATAAAGTAGTTAGGTAGGTGTTCTAACCCCAGACCTGGCAACTGTGTGTGCATGTGTGTGTGTCTGACTGAGTAGAGAACAATGCTTTTTAGGCCATTCACACTCTGTACAATTCATATACTCAACTTTGGCATGGCTGCTGATGTCACTCAACTGGAAATACAACTCCTGGAAAGTAATAGCCTAGTAATTTCTGTAGCACATCCTGTAAATGCATACTGATGTAGTGTGATAAAGTAATTAGGTAGGTGTTCTAACCTCAGACTTGGCAAGTGTGTGTGTGCGAATCTGTTTGTCTCTGTCTGACTGAAAAATGAACAATTTTTTTTTAGGTCAGTCACACTGCTTAGAATTCATATACTCAACTTTGGCAAGGCTGCTGATGTCACTCACCTAGAAATACACCTGTGGGAAAGTCATAGTCCAGTAATCTCTGTAGTGCATCCTGTAACTGCGTACTGCTGTAGTGTGATTTAGAACTGTGGTAGGGTTCCATCTCCACCCATGGCAGTTCTGGATGTTTTGTGTGTGTTGCAATGTCTGTGTATGAAGCAATGCATCATAGGCTACTCACAGTACATTTCAAATGCCCTGCTTTGCCAATCCTTCTGATGTCATTAATTGTGAAGTACAACTTTTCGGAGAAAGTTGTTTAGTAATCCCTGTGGTGTGGCCTATAACTGCTCCATGCTGTAGTGAGATATAGACTTTGGTCAGGGGTTCTATACCCACACATGTCAGTTGTGGATGTTTTGAGTGTGTCTCACTGTCTGGCAGGGTGTGTGTGTGTGTGTGTGTGTGTGTGTGTGTGTGTGTGTGTGGTGCAAAGCCATACCCATATATGTGACATCAAGGCCAGCCAATCCAAGTTAGCAACCCCACTATTACCCAGAGCACACACTCAACCCATGTGTCATATGAACACACATGCCTAGGCAGCAGCCAATATGTGGGTAGTACACTGCATATTGGCCACTGATAGTAACTATGCAGTGATAGCAGTGGGCTACAGAGGGCATGCCACCCTGCCCATCTGTCCAATATGCACATGCAGACAGTGAACCTCTAACATGTTCCCCAATGGACACCTGCACCACCTGTGGTGCGTCACATGGACAGATGACACTGACATCAGGGAATGCTGTTGGCATGCCATCAATGTAGGTGAAGGGTAAACCTGCTGCTCATTAACAGTTCCTGCCACAGATGGGCAAGACTGGCATGTCTGATAATAATTTGTGTTCACAACATGGGCCAGACACCCCAGGTACAGTTCTACATGTCACTGTACATGCATGTGGGAGGTGTGCACATCCCAGATACCATCCATGTCATGGACTAAGGAACACATACATGGCTGGATGGGGAATGCAATACCCACCTGTGTGGGCAAATGCAGTAACTACAGGCCTGAGTCACAATGCAGACCATTGTTATATGGCCTGATGCCAGGGTATACCCATCAACTACCCTTGTACAGCCTGCTGGCACAGTTGGCCACCACACACCCATGTAGACATACACCCATGCATGTCAGAACTGGCACCCTGTGTATTCGTGTGTGTGTGTGTGTGTGTGTGTGTGTGTGTGTGTGTGTGTGTGTGTGTGTGTGTGTGTGTGCTGTTGGTGCGTATGTCCACATCCACACTCACTACAACCCCCCAGGGCATACTGAAGCATGCTGTCTGATGTCTGACATCTCCTCATACTCTTTGCCCATACGGCCTCTGTATGACCAATGTGGTGCATGTGATACCTGCACATCGATGTGTTGTGGCAATCCCACTAGTGATGAGTTGCACTCTTGGCCCTGCCAAGTGTGTCAATGTGTGTGCATCCCTGTGTGAGTGCGCCTGTGTTGACGCTGGCACCTGTTCATGCAGATAGGCACGTGTACAACACCTACCATATATCTACCATATCCTTGTTGCAGCTGTCACTCACCCTCACATATATGTTCTAAGTGCTCCACATCATATAACCCACGTGGTGCATCCAATAACTGCATCGAACTGTGATAGCACTACATAGTTGTTGGGGGTTTGATACCCTGTGCTGGCAGGTGTGTGACACAAACATGCTTCAGTTTTACACTACCACCCCTGCCTGACATGTATTTCCCTCTGTCTGCCTCCCCCACTCCCTCACCAGTGGATGTGGAGACCCACACCTGCCTTGCTTAGGCAGCAACATGTGTATTTTACGTGATGCTCATGATCAGCTGATGGCCTCTGCACGAATTGCAGCCCTCTCCTAGCTGATTGCATGTGGAACAGCTGTGGTAACAATCCCATAGCCAATTGCATGGAAACACACTCCAACACCTAGGAACTTCATGGTGGTGTTGGGCCTTTCCAGTCACTGTGAGCAGGAACTAGATCTGTTATTTGGCAAACAGCATCTCAGATGGATTGGGATTTACCTCTAACAACATACACTGTGGAAAGAGGGAAACAAAGAGGAGGGGGATGTGCCTGACCTGACTACAGACTGTAAGTGCTGCTATACTGCATTTGGAGTAATGTTGGTGTAACAGTGTTTGTCTGGCTATGCCTGTCATACATGTAGTAATACCTGCCATGTCAGTTCCATGTATATGAGGAATCCCCATCTGCAGGGTCATCTGCAGACTGGGCAGTGTTGTCCCTATGGTTTCATGTGTTAGCCACGGAGCATCTATCTGTGGACTGCAGAAGGTAGTGTGAGGATTGCAGTCTGCAGATGGTGAGGGCCGTGACAGTTACTGACTTCATATCCTCATAGGACATATGTTGCAACAAACACCATTACAATGGAAAATATACAAGGTTATCACAGCAACATGTCTATACTGGCCCTGTGTATGTGCTGTCAGCCACACTACTGTCAACCTTTGTACATATGGCGTGCATGAAGTGGTGCATATGTGCTGTACACCATAAATATTGTCATCATATCTGATAACAAGCCAGTGATATATCAGATTGCTACACATGTCATTATCATGCTGTTATGCCACCGTATGCATATCATGCAAGCCACAAAATTTCTGGGGTTTCAGAACTTGTGCTTAGAGTTTCTCTGCCCCCCCCCCCCCCCATCCTGCCCATGGCCACTCTGCATCCAAGATTCCCTGCAGTGACATGAAAACTATTCCAGAATCTGACCCATTATACTTCAGAACATGTTTTCTGCACTGGATATTTCATAACAGTAATGTAAAATAACATAATAACCAGCCTTGCTTAAAGCACTTTTATTTGTTTTTTTTTTTAGCAAATGTCTCATCTGCAGTGTTAATGAACCAAATACCTGTATGGAAAAAGTCACCTGCTTTCATACTAGTCTAGTCTGGACTACCATTTCTATATTGTTGATTTTCAGTGGCATTTCATGGGCATTTGAATTAGCTTCCTCTCTAACAGAGAGAGATTAACTATAACCTATGTACTAATATTAGTGTTGAAGGATAACATTGCAGTTAAGTAAGATACATAAGGTTACAGAAGACAGGGAGCATACCCCGAGGCAGTCCTTACTATTTTAATTATCATATAAGATAAAGCTGTAGGCGGCAATAGATATGTCTTTTTCAATAATGGATCAAATACAACACGCTAGCTGCAGAGACACTGGATTTTTCCATTATCTCCGAATCCAGACTTTATTAGCATTTTTGCTTCATTCAGCTATGCAGTCTTGTTATTACAGATGTTGTATAGCTAGTATGCTGTAGTGTAAATCTTTTCACCCTGAAGGAAATGTAATATTAATATAAAATTGGGAATATCTTTACAAGTAGCAGAAGCATTTCCTTTATTCCAAAAGCAGTGCCATCTGCAAATGAATTTCTAATACCAAATTAAATCTGATTGTTAGCAGAATTCTTTCTGTTGCTTACTTTCGAGTTCTCAGAATGCTAAGTAAACAATTGAGTCTTCTTTAATAATGGACTTGCTTTATGAAGGTTTTTACATTTCATGCCTTTGAATTTCTAGATTATATTTTTACAGCTAATGTAGCTGAAGCTTTTTTTAAAGACATAAATGTCAAATGACAAATATGTGAGTTTATGGTGTATTACTTCTGGGGTTTGCTCAATGCTGATAGATTGCCTGTGATTTTTTCCCAGCTAACAATGTTAGCTGTGTATATTGGCTGACCTTTTCCATCCTTTCTGTCTTCATGTCCCCAGGGTATGAAAGAAAGCAGACCCTCCCCGCCATTTTAGTTTGCAATGCATGTCTCAGACCCAAGCACACAAAGAGGTAACTATGACGTACGATAAATTCAGAGTGCAAAAATGATATCTCACTTTTATGTCCAGTTAAAATTGTTCTTCATGTCGCTGCTTTGTCCATATTTTCAGCACAAAGTAAGCATACCATGAATATAATACAAATAATTATTTCAGGTTTTAATGACAATAAAAATATAGGCAGCCTTTTTCTAACCTTTTATTCAAACCTATAGAAATATCAGTAGTTCTGACTGAATAGACTCACATATACCATAATACGTGGCAACATCTTATATACAAGATTTAAAGGATTACTTTCTTGCTTTGATACTCAGTATGAAGAACCAAGAAAGTTTGTATACCTCCAAGAAAGGTACATCTTTGACAGGTCCATTCAGGTTGTTTCACCCTTATCAGCCCTTTTCTGAAAGTCATAATATAATTTAAAAACATTGCCCAGTTGACCAGTTTACTCATTTTGTCACAAAAACAAAATAAAAAAGCTGTCTTACAAACGTTAATCAAGGAAAATGTATCTGACATCTTCACTTATTTAACAAATACAGAGAGTACAATATTCTTACAAAAAAAACAACGGAGGTTTAACATATACATGTACAACAGAATGCAACATATTTATTTCCCATCTGGGTATTTGATCTCTTTTTTTAAACTTGATAGCATTAAAAAATTTGATAATGACAACAGTGTCACAGTACATCAAAATTAGTCGACAGTGTTGATTACTAATGTTTAATCCTTGATTTCATGCTGGATTTAAGTTGATCAGTTGCCAAATGTGTACTATGTTTACTTTGTCCTTTTCTGAAATCTTAACATAACAACACAATGCATTTTTTCTCTAAACTATTGCAGTATGAATCCGTACAGTGTTTAAACACTACAATGGCATCAATCTATCCACTTCGTCAGCATTCCTTCAGTTAAATAACCTCATTCCCTTTGACACCTGCAAGTAAAAGAGATATATCTACAGTTTGCAGAGATTAGATTTTCTGATCCTCAACTGTCTGAATCATAAGACTCTGAACAAAAAAAACACAGATCAATGTTTTCCAAAGGAAATCACTACTGTTCTTCTTCTTCTTTCGGCTTTTCCCGGTTAGGGGTCGCCACAGCAGATCACTGTCCACTCATAATTGGCAGTGGAGTTTTACAGTGTCGAGTTGCCAGCCCGGTGCCCAACCTTCCACAGAAGGCACACACATGCACGCACTCATGCCTATGGCCAATTTAGTGTGTCCAATCCACCTACAGCATGTCTTTGGGATGTGGGAGGAAACCGGAGCACCCGGAGGAAACCCACGTGACCACAGGGAGGACATGCAGACTCCACACAGAAGGCACCCCAGCCAACGATGGAACCGGAGAACCTCTTGCTGTGAGGCGGCAACGCTAACCGCTGCACCACTGTGGCCGCCCAAAAGGAAATCACTACTGTTAAAGTTTCAAAGTGTATACAGGCAGTTATTATTTTGTTTTGGGAAATGGTTCCCTTCTTCTTGATTACACATCCTTGGAGTTAGTATATGTATGTAGTTTTATACATATATATATATATATATATATATATATATATATATATATATATATAGATAGATATAGATATAGCTACAGATATAGTGCAGGATTCAATAAACCCCATATAGGCTCTGTGTAGAGCCTACATGGAGTGTATCTATGTCCATGGCCAAGATGTGCTGTAAGCAATGGGCAATGCATATTGATGCATGGCACATCTAGGTGAGGTTTCATGGCACATTCCACTAGTCTTGGTCACGAAACCTTACAGGACAACATGATTAATGAATCCGTGTACAGGAGAGCACCGATGGTCCCCTCCATACCTCTTACAGCAAGAAATCTGTACAAAGCCATTAAGTAAAGTAGGGAAAAGGCCAATAATAAGGACATAGGGATGTATTGCCCTTATAAACTTAGAAAGTTAGCAGAATAAAAGTTTATGCATTAGCATGCATTTTCTAAAGAGTATGAAGTCTGAAATGAAAACATCTGTCATCCCAAATGATTTAAAAAACAAACACAAGTATTATGAAAAACCCTGCAAAAATATCAGCCCAAACTCTAGATATTCTGCAAAAATATGTACAGTTGAGAGGTATGACCACCCTGCACATAAACAAACAGTAATTACTGTTAGATGTTCAGACCAGTCCTCTCAATGTGTTAGTGCAAGACATGTGGCCACAGTCATGAGGAATGTTGTGGAAAATGCCAGACTCAGTTATATTGGTATACTTTGGATTTTCTTCCTTTTTTTGCCATGTTTTTTTGCCATGTTTGTGCAATCTGCTGTGTCGTTTGACTGTGCCAATCTTGCATGTGCAACAGGACCACCCATGTATCAGACATGACCCATTGGGCATTGCGCAAACCCTTAAGTGCGCTGCTCTATGCTCATACCATCAAGTCAAAAATGAATACTAAAATATGTGACCTCATGTAACTAATCATGTGGCGACATGTGTTGAGTGTTGGCTTAGAGTGCAGAAGGTCCTGGGTTCTAGACCAGGTTATGTAAACTTTACTTTTGTTGTGACATTGCAGCTTATACTAATAAAGTGGTATTCTAATGAAATAACCATTGAATTGCATTGATTGAAAGTTATTTTCTGATGCATCTGAAAAAGCTCTGAGCTGCTTAGCAACTTGCAAACCAATGCATTTGGTTTAACATACTTGCATGATGGTAAGTGGCTAAAAGCTTTTTCAAATGTATCAAAATACAGACAGTGCACACTGTCTGTAAGCACAACTGGTGAGAAAACATGATATTGGAAATTGCACATTAGATGTTGAGCTTGAACCTGTACAGATATGTCAGGTTTTGGAGAGGGTGTGTGATTTAGAACACAGTGTTGGGGTGTCCAGGAGTCCATGGTCTTTACTGGGCTCCTGGTTAAAGATCATGAGCTCCACCTCATACAGGAAAACTGTACCAACTCCCAATACAAATCTGAAGCCTGGTCTAGTTTGGCAAAGACTCTGTCCAGTGCGACAGGTATCCTATGCACTGGGGAACAATATCATCACCATTTTGACAACCTCTGATGGAGGAAACAGGCCACCCTTGATCGTTGGATCAGGAAGTGTCAGAGAGGGAGTACCCCAAAGATGTGTGCATATGAATGTCATTTAGTACTCATAAATATTCAAGCTGAATATGGTAAAAACTGTATTCATAATGCTTTTTTCTTTTTCCCTCTTTCAACAGCTGCAGAAGAGAGGGCCTCAAATGTGAGGTCCCGTGCCAGGTGATTGGCCAGGATGCGAGAAGCATGTAGTATGTAAGCGTAATTATATAAAGTACTGTAATTGCAGTCTTAACAGTTAAAGATGGATTAGTTGGTTTATCATACAGTTGTATGAACTTGGGAATGCATATCTGAACTGTAAAAGCAAGTATGCATGTATTACTCTATAGCATAGCTTTCAACTGTACTTATTTTTGCTGAATACTCAGATTTATAAATTACGGTTTTGGTCTGTTCATTGTAAGATTTATGGTTGTCTGGCAAGTAATTGATACTGAAGTCAATAAATAATGAGTGTCAAAATGATGTTAACACAAATCCTGTGCAACTATACATGTCTGTAAGAGCAATACTTGAAATCTGTTCTTTTTATTGATCATTGTACACCCATTATTTTATGATATGTCAAGATATCCTGCTCTAAAATGTGGAGACGAATGGTCAGTAACACAAAGCAACAGATACACATTCTCAGATAACAGTGAACATGAATCTATAAAGTGTAAAAGGAAAGTGTTTGCCTTATGTTGTATTTCAAAGGAAAAGTACAGTATTGCAATAGTCACTGCTTGTAGGTTCAAATAAGATACTCCTCAAATATAAAACTCAGCTGATTATAATACTGTTTTAGCTTGTCATCAATAAATAATACAGTACTGTTATGTAATCATCATTATAGCATTTGAAGTGCAGACCTCTAAACCTGTGGCTTGAATGGCCTGCTGTCAGGTATAATCACTGTACATGGAACATGCATATGTGCAATATATGCACCAATCAATGATTGCTGAATGTGATATGATCTGTACTATAGTGTGTATGTGTTAGGGACAGGGTACTTTTTAAAGTAATAAAAAACCTTCTTGGCAGCTGTTACTGTTAAATGTAAAATGTAACCGAATATAATAAATTAATTGTAGAAAGCTTTGTATATTATCTGTGAAGTTACTAATCTTCTCCTTTTTCTCCTCTCAACCCACCCCTTCTCTTCTTTTTTTATGGATTTTTTATTTTGTATTATTGTTTCTATTATTATTATTATCATATAATTCATATTTCTTATATTCTTTTTTATTACTTCTTGTGTTTTGTTTATGTATAATTTTATATTGCTTTGTTGTTAAACAATTTTTCATTTTTATTATTTATCATTGTGTTCATAATTATATTATTTAAAAATGTTATAATAATTTTTCTTTTTTATTTTATTATTTTCATTAATTTTGGTTTATGTTTTATTTCATTTTTGTTTTTAATTTTATTTATGCTATTACTACAGCACAGCAGGGTAGGCTGCAGCCTGGCAGCACCCCCCTGCTGCACCTGCCCCACGTGGACCATCAGGTAGTTCTGCCCAGAGGCTAGGCCTGTGGTCCCCTCTTGAAGCAGAGGTAGAGGGGTGCATTCATCACCCTAGGGAAGTTGCCATGGGTCACGCATATGATTGTGCACCAGACGGTGGGCACACTCCTATGCTGGATAGAGAGCCTGCTTTCTATCCTGGTATGGCAAACCACCCATTGCGGTAGATGTCGACCACTACAGCCAGTGGTGCAGTGATAGAACAATGAAGGCAGTCCAATGGGTGATGACTTGAGTCACTCTGTTACCATACCTGATGTCCTTGGGACCTCAAACTCACAACCCCCACCTCAACCATGGTATTCACCCCCTCTTGTGTCCTTTACCAACCTTGTCTCTTGTCTTGTATGTCTTGTCTGTCAGCAAATACTTCCTTACCTTCCCAACTTCCTGCCCCAGTAATGTCTATGTCCCTTCCTCAGCATTCCACTCTCCTTAATAAAAAAAAGGGCACCTGCCCCAAAAGAAAATATCATCCCATACATAGCTCTTAATCCCAAGAATGCCACGCAGTAACAAGACCTGGAACTCACTGACGAAAATAGTTGTAAATGAAACCACTTTTAATAAAGTAAAAAACAGCAAACAGTACTTGAAACAAGCACTTTCGCTCGGTCAATACCGAGCTTCTTCAAAGTCAAATAGTTTCTGTGTTTAATTAACCTGAATTAAATAGTGTGTCAGAGAGTCACATGACCCATTCTGATTAAATTTAACCCATCTCTTAATAATTAGCAGGTAAAAATACATATTTAAAAACATTATCACATCTAAGTCTAAGAAAATATGTGTGTAAAAACATAAATCATCACAAGTTAAACATCTTGAGACCTATCTCAAAGCATTGTTGTAACACTTTGTTTAAAGGTATTCTTACCTAAATAAATCTCTGACCATACATTAATTAATAAATAATAAAACCAAAAACAAAAAATGAAGCCCACACAATAGTTCAGTACATGTTACAAGTGTAAATCTTAAAAATACAATACTCATAACATACTATAAAATTATAAACAAGCCATTCTTAATTTGAGGACACTACCTATATTTATATTTTCGTTTAAACCAGGTGCTAGCTCTCCATTTTGCACGTGTCCACTTGACACACTTAATTTGGTGCAACTGGCCTCACAACACAATTACGTTGTTGCTATCCCTCTCTCTGGAGGTGACAGCCCAAATTCAGCTAAGAATCTATACATGTGCTCAGTTGTTACTTTTGAAGAAATGGATAGCTATGGCTCTTACCTACATCCTTCCTGCACATTCCTACCTTCTTTTCACTTTGTTTTTCCTCCATTTGCTCCCCATTTCACTACTTTCCTATCACCACCATTTATTTTCTTTAAATAAATGTACAATGGTGTGCGGTGCACAGCATCACTAAGCAATGGTAAGCAGCCGTAGTATAATTGAATGCATGTAAAAGTATAATACACACTTGTAGAAATTATGATGACACCCCATTTCAAACCCAGTGCTATCTTCCTTAATCACCAGTGCATTAACACATCCAGCCACAGAGTCAGTTAATTAGTAGACATATTGTATACAGTCATTACTAACTGTCACATATTCTCATTAAAGTGTGTTTGCACAATGCTGTGCATCATGCAGCATTGCTCAGCAAGGCTGATAAAATATTAATTGAATAGTAGGAACATACCTGTCAACTTGTTAGAGCAATACATCTGGCAAAGCCATACACAACGGAGAATGCATATCTGTACTGTAAAAGCAAGTATGCATGCATTACTCTGGACAAGTTGTAATTATTGCTCTCATAGGCTTAGAAATATGATAGAATAACTCTTATTGCATTATTATTAATTGATTTACATAAGTAGCATGTGTATGCAACAGTGGTTTAGTGTGTAATTATCTATGCAATGTGTAAAATACATCTGCTATTCAGCTGACTCTGTAGCACTGTCTGTTGTAATGGTATATTGTTTTGGTTCAGATGGCACTGAGTTCAAATACACTTGCATCTATGATTTCAAATACTTTTATTTGTACATCAAGATTATAAATTATGATATTTATGAATTTGTGTCATCGACTATTTATGAACTCAATGCAGAAATGATGAAATGTTTGGTGCTAGATGGTACTGTTATCCAATAAAAGTTTATATAAACAATAGTACATCTTTTTACCATTGCTGTGCGATGCTTAGCATTGCACACAGTTGCACAAAGATTCTATAAAGAAAAAAATGGGGGAGACAGGAAAATGGTGAAGGGAAGCAAGCAGGGGAAAAACAAAGTGAAAGGAATGCAGGAATGTGCAGGAAGGGTGTAGTAAGAACCACAGCTATCCATTTCTTCAAGAGTAACAACTGAGCACCAGCTATCCATTTCTGCAACAGTAACAACTGAGCACATGTACAGATTCTTAGCTGAATTTGGACTGTCACATCCAGAGAAAGGGGTGACAACAACATAATTGCATTGTGAGGCAAATTGGACCAAAATAAGTGTGTCAAGTGGACACATGAGAGAAATGGAGAGCTATGTATGCAACAATATTTTTTTAGGGACAGGTGCCCTTTTTTATTAACGAGAGAGTGGAATGTTGGGGGAAGGGACATAGGCAAGTCTGGAGCAGGCAAGCTGGGAAGGTGAGGAAACATTTGCTGACAGACAAGACATACAAGACAAAAAACAGGGTTGATGAAGGACACAAGAGGGGGTGAACACCATGGTTGGGGTGAGGGTGGGGAAATCGCAAACTTATGGACATTCATGTTTGGTGATAGTAAGAATCGAGTCCTCACCAACTGGACTGTCATCACTGTCACCTGACTGTCACCTCACCGATGGCTGCAGTGTCTGACATCTTTGCGTCCTTGTGTTATTCAGGATGGTGATGGAGAGCAGTGTCTCCACTCGACATAGGCGTACACCAATTGTGTGAAGCACAATCCTACTCACCAGACCTGGCAGTTCAGCTCGGGTGACAAAATCACCCCCTCTGCCTCTGCTCACAAAGGGAACCACAGGCCTATCTTCTGGGGTAGAACTACCTAAGGGTCCAGGTATGGCAGGAGCAGTAGGGGGGGTGCCGACAGGCTGCAGCCCAGAAGTGCTGGGCCTTGGTGCTGTAGCCAGTGGAGCAAGTGTAGGCTGATCATGGGGAACCAGCCCACCCTGCTATGCTGTAGTAATAACATAAATAAAATTAAAATTCAGTAATGAAATAAAACATAACACTAAACAATGGAAAGAATAACATTAAATAAAATGTAAACATATAAAAAATTATAAAAACAAACACAATAAATAATAAGAAATGAAAATGTATTTAACAACAAAATAGTAACAAATTATACATAAATAAAACATACGAAGTAATAAAAATAATTGACAAAAATATGATTATATACATAATGTAATAATAACAAGAATGCAAATAATAAAAAATAACAAATACATAACAAAAAAAAGCAAACAAACAAAGAGAAGGGCTGGGGTGAGAGAAAAAAGAGAACATTAGTAATGGCACAGATAATATACAAAACTTTCTACAAATAATTTATAATATTCTGTTATGTTTCCCTTTTAACACTACCAAGTGCTAAAAAATGTCTTTATTATTTTGAATACTACCTTGTTGCTAACATACACACACTATAGCACAGATTATATCGCATCCAGCAATCATTCATGGTTGCATATATCGCACATATACATCTTCCATGTACACTGATTACATTTGACAGCAGGCCATCAAACCCACAGGTATAGAGGTCTGCACTTCAAATGCTATCATGATGAATTCATAGCACTACTATATTTTTATTGATGACACCATAAAACAGGATTGTAAATAGCTGAGTTTAAATTTGGGGAGTGTGGTATGTGAACCCACAAGCAGTGACTACTGTAAAACTGTATTTTTCCTTTGGAATACAGCATAATGCAATCACTCTCTCTTTTTATACTTTATAGATACAGGTTCACTGTTATAATGTTAACAATCTGCAGCATGCTCTTGCTGTCCCTGGTTTATAGGTCTTACTTTACATTCCAATATTAATGTTAACTTAAACAAGTACTGTATAGTTTGGAAGTGTGGTTCTCTAAACAACAACCCCTGCCTACTCTGTAATACTGGACTGTTGTTTTACCTTACATACTAATGCATGCATACTTTTGCTTTACAGTGGACAAACGCATACTCAATGCGATACAAGTGTTTACCACAATAAACTGTATTTACTCTAAATGCTAAAATAACAGTACTGTTTGGAAGCATACATACCACTTGAGTCTCGCATCTACAGTAATCGATCTGCAATTAGAAAACAACACTGCCAATGCATTGAATCATCTGGTTGACACCCCCACAGGAGGTAAAAATATCTTTGACCTGGTACTAACCAACATGAGTAGCCACTGTAGCACCCCTACAATGTCATCCTCCTTGGTATGATCCGACCATAAAACAATCACTTTGAAAGCCACCATCTCCCCTACCCCCCCCCCCTCACCTTGCCAGGGTCGAACAAAAAAACTTTTCCAAAGCTGACTATAATCTCCTGAGAGCAGGTATAAGCGGCTTCACAGCCACCATCCATTCAGTTGGAACAGGCACTAATGTCCAAGCCTACACCAAAATACTACATGAGCACCTATATAGCTGCATGGACTCAGCAATACCTAACTGGATCAAATCATCTTTCTCAAGGAAGAGTAAACATGTCTGGTTAATGACAGCAATAAACAGACTCTATAATAAAAGGAAAAAAAATGCTGTCCAGGACTAAGAAGGAGCAGGTGCCAATTTAGAAGCAATCTCTCCTTTGTCTGAACAAGCAACTAAGGTCACTGGTGAAATCCTCTAAGGCTAACTTTGAGTCCAAATTGGCCACATCCACTAAGGACAATCACAATGCCTTCTTCACATACATCCACAATCTCAAAGGTAACTCACAAATCTGCTCTGAATTGGTAGTCAAGAATACCACATACACAAATACCTTAGATATAGCCAACCTGCTGGCAGATAAGTTCAGTGAAAACTTCATCCCCCTGTTCCCCCCATCAGTAAACCAGGACATACACAATACCTGCTCCCCCTCACCTCATCACCAGAGAGCAGGTAATTAATGCCCTCTCAAAGGCAAAAAATACAAACTCCATGAGGCCCGACAACATCCCCAGCTGTGTCTTACATGAACTCAGGCAAGAGCTCTCAGCACCACTAGGCACTCGATTCAACCAAAGCCTGTGCACTGGCTTTATCCCAGCAGAATGGAGGACAGACACTGGAAATTATAGGCCCATCAGCCTAACTAGCCTGATCTGCAAGGCCAAGGAATGCATTATTATGGACCTTATGAACAAGGACATTGGCAACCTCCAAATGCCTGATCTTACACAGTATGGTTTTGTCAAAGGCAGCCCACGCCTGTTAAACTTGGTTACCTTCTTCAAAACAGTCACCAAAGCCATGGATGAGGGGAGGACAATGCACACCACCTACCTTGACCTAGCCAAAGCCTTTGGCACTATCCCCTACCTGGGCATAATAGATAAACTCTCCCAGCTAGGCATCAACCTATATGTTACCAGATGGGTAGCTAACTTTCTCACTGATAGAACCCACTCAGTCAAAATAGGGGAAGCCACCTCTAGTAGTAGACCCGTAACAAGCGGCATACCCCAATGATTGGTCTTTGGGCCTCTACTATTTTGGATATATCTTTCTGAGGTGCAAGCCAAAATCAGTGGTCTGTGGATTATCAAATTTGCAGCTGACTGCAAGCTGAGCAATTGTAATAAATTCCCCTAGTGATGTGAACATCCTCCTAGACGGCCTTACCCCAAACTAATGACTTGTGCTGGAAGCATGGTCTCACACTGAATGCCAAGAAATGCATCATTATCCCCTTTGGGGAAAATGGCTTCCCCACTAATTATCACATTAATAACAATGTATTAAGGCCGCAATCTGTTGTGAGAGACTTGAGCACCCAGGTTGATAGCAACCTGATTTTTGACCACCATGTTGCCTCCATTGTATGGAAGGCTTTCTACTTGGCCCACCTCATAAGTAAGGGTATTTCATTCAGGAACAAGGAGGTCATAACATCCCCTGCACTCCTCCCTTATCAGGCCCATTATTGAGTACAGTGCCCCCTTCAGCATGTACTTTGCCAAGCACAGGCAACAGTTGGAGAGACCACAGAGGTTCCTGATCAGGAAAATCCACGGTCTCAAACACCTATCCTATACAAATAGGCTAAAAGCACTGTCCCTCTACTCTGTCTCATACAGACTGCTAAGAGGTGACCTGTGTCTGGCATACAATGCTGTCTCAGGATCAGCCATGATGGAGTTGCTGCATATTTGTAAGTCAAACTCCACTCATGCAACCCACATGCAAGGCCTCAACCTGGGCTGTGACATTAATAGATTTTGTTGGCAGGATAGATTTGTCTCCCAATTACTCCACCATCTATGGAATAGACTCCCTCTCCATGTCAAGCAGGGTACCTCACTAGCCCCCTTTAAGAGGAACCTGGATGACTGGATAGGAAACAGAAAATATGCCCCTGGGATCCCACCATTGTCCCTGCTGGACAGGGAAAACAGGTGCTAAGTTTGTGGGAACATGGGTGAAATTCTTGGCTAGGTTTATAAGGGCCTCCAGGCCAACAGCCTAGTATTGTCCTATGAACCTATGAACCTATGAAAACAGAACACAACATAATACCATTAAGAACACCAATAGTGAAGAAATGCATCTGCTACCTCTTACAAGCAGTGCCTGTAAGTGATACCTACACGTTTGTGGAGTGACATCAGTCCTACATTCCTCGATGCAACTGTCGAGGGTATACCTCTTCCTCATCCTGAGGTCTCAGTAGTGATTCCTACTCTATTCACCAATGCGGGAAATACTGGTAACACTGGTACAAATTCTGTGCCAAACTATTCCATGCATCTGATTTGTAATTGGATTCATTATAGCACTCCTGCAACAGCCAGGGGCAATACTCATTCACTAGGAGTCCAACAAACACTTTGGACTCCTGCACACCCAACCTTTGAGACCGAAATCTCAAACCCCCTCCCCGAACACCAGCCATGTCTAATGCAGATGAAAGCCAATCTATGACTTTTCCTGCCAATTCCAGGTTATGATGGATACTGAGAAGACACACTGTCAGATTTTGCAACATTTAAAAATGGTACATGATGCTTAGCATTGCGCAGACACAGGCAACATGTTTGAGTGATGAGAACCAATAAAGAGAAGCTAAACAATTCAGATATTATCATATCAGTGCATAATTGACAATATTAGTGTCATTCATCATGAAAATAATTATGCTATAAGAAATACTAGGTCAACTGCTGTAATTGAGGATGACTATAACATTAAGTAGGACACCACTGAAAAAAGACAGCTGTCTGCTGTATTAGAACCCTGGACCTTATCCATGGTAGTACTACACTCACAGCTGTTGCCATTAGAAGGATGAAGGAATACATGAATTTCATTGCTATCTAATGGAAGGTTACATTAATATATGCCATTTGCAGTCATACCTCTCAACCGCACCAAATTCGTCTGTATTTAACACCTTTAGGCTCAAAATAATAGGGTGCCATGAGTTCCTGGATGGCCTCTTTAAATTCCGATTTTGTTTTTGTTTTCACTTTTTATACTCATTCTGCTGTTGCTGGGTCTGCTGGTTCCCCATTTTCAATTACTTAATTTTAAGGATTTGCTAGTTCTTAGGAAGGATCAAAGAGAATAACAGCGTCAGCTATATGTAGTAAACACACCCCATCCACAGATCTAGTGCAACTTATGGTAAGTTCTGTTTCAGATTGCAATATACTATACAGGCATGCTATGTATCTGTAGCCATAGCATGATATGAAGCATATGTGTAAATACTATGGAGTGGTACAGAGTTTTATTGAGTTTTTTAAGCAGTATGAAAAGCTATATAAACAATCCACCACACAATTAAATGTGCTTGTTTAAACTTGGTAAGTTGTGGTTTGGGTAAATGGAGGTCAGCGGAATCTTTATGTTGCAGTTACTTCAAAGAAAAGCACACTACTTTAGTTAGTGCTATGGCTGGTAATGTTTCAGCCTGCTGGCTGGCCTTTCTTAATTTAGTACTGGTTTCTTTTTAAAAGTTTCTAATAATTTGCTTTTCTTTCAAAGCAAGCACTGAGCACTCCCGAGTCCTGACCCTTTATATGCATGACAGCTGTGAGTGAAAAGAACTGCCTGCACTGTATATTCCTCAATAAAGTAACTTCTTCATACCTCTCAACTGTCCAGATTTTCATCTCATATTTTTGATCTGTTCCTCATATAATTTGTAGTTTTCTGGATTTTGCTCAGTGATGATTGACTTCAATAAATAATGACAGGCATTTGAGTTTCAGATTTCATAATCTTCAGAAACACAACTGCAGTAATCACTCAGGAGCAGCCTAAGTGGTGCACTTAAGGCTTTTTGGGACAAATGACAACTACTGTAAAATACAAACCCAAACATGCACTTGCAAGAAACTATAAACCATAAACTTTTTACAATCAAAATAGCAAACGTAGTTCATTACAGTCATTAGTGTCTCAAACTTCAAGGCACAAGTAACCTATTATTTATATAGTCTGCCATGCGATATACAGATTAAAATGTGGGCATTAACATTAATGTTTCAAAAAGTAATTTTAATTTATCTTATTGCATTTTTTTAAACACAGTGTAATGATTTAATTGCCTTAAATCTGGAGGTGCAGCATTTGAGCTACTTCAGCTGCAGGAACTCAAACTTCTCTTTTTTTTTTTTTCAACCCTTCCCTAACAGGGCATGGAGAAGCTGCAGAGATGTTGGGTAAGAAGTCCCACTAGAGTAACATTAAGATTTCCTGTACCTGTCAAAGAACATATGCCCAATAACTGATGAACCCAACCCTTGTATGTAATCCTTCCCCAAATGCAGCGAGAAATGTTGTGCGCTTACCACTTATCAATGGAAACTTCCTTCAGTCTTCATGGGAAAACTTCGTAACAGCCAATCACCAACCATAAAGGGAAGAGACTCGCAGAGCAACGGGGGAAAGGCATGAGCTGTCCCCATGTAGATCACA
Source organism: Protopterus annectens (assembly GCF_019279795.1). Taxonomy (NCBI): domain Eukaryota; kingdom Metazoa; phylum Chordata; order Ceratodontiformes; family Protopteridae; genus Protopterus; species Protopterus annectens. The sequence continues at coordinate 747,458,528 of NC_056735.1, read as the reverse complement.
GAATCTGAACATTTCCAGAAGTTACAAGAGCTGAGCCATAGGACATGGTAGGATAGTGGTTACTGTGAGGATTTCATTGCAGTGAAGAGTGCCCATCCCTTTGAACTACACAACTTTTAGTGTAAGCCCTTTGTGCCTCTTCTGTTGGCATGGATTATATGCAGTATGTTTGAGTTTGCTTGTTTTGTTTTATTTGTACTGCGTTGTGCACAGAAATTTAAATGATTCATTCACAACGGTCTTTGCACTTTGCAAGATACTGTAGTGTATAAAAGTGCATAAAAGGCTCAAGGTTTTTAACTGTGTTCTTGCATATTTTGTTTTAGACTCATTGGATTACACAACATTTAGTGTAAGCCCATTGTGCCTCTTCTGTTGGCTTGGTTTGTATCATGCATTTGTTCGTGCTTTCAGCATTTGCTGTGTTTGCTTGTTTTATTTTATTTGTTCTGCGTCGTGCACAGAAATTTAAATTATTTTTTCACAATGGTCTTTGCACTCTGTAAGGTTCTGTAGTGTATGAAAGTGTATAAAAGGCTCAAGGCTTTGACTGTGTTCTTGCATATTTTGCTTTAGACTCAGTTATAGACAGTTTACTGTTATTTGTAGTAGAGTTTGGTTTTGACATCTTTTTGGATACAAATAGTTATGAAATTATGACTGTTAATAATATGTGTTTCAGTACTGAAGCACCAGTTTTTTATAGTTAGAGCTGTAATGTAAAAGGCCTAACACTTGATTTATACACTTATACGTCAGCTGTAAGTTTTCTATATTTTACCCCTAACTTGAATGCAGACATCACCTTACAGTATTTCTACTTGGTATGAGGACACTAACTACTACGCTGGATGTAACTAAGCAGATACAATGTAGCACATATGTGGTGTATAAATAACTTTTCTTTTGGGGAGAGAGCCAGAGAGGAGCAAAAAAAGCATGGAAATAAAATCACTTTTATTCTAGAAACTTTCTAAGTTTGCAAGAACAATATTTAAAATGTGTTCCTATTTTTGGTGCTTTGTCCCCCTAATTGGCTTTGTCCAGATTTTTTGTTCTAAGAGGTTGAGAGCTATAATCCTGCCTCAGTGCTTCTTTTTCATTCAAGTGCAGATTCTCACAGTGCTACTGAGGCAATGTTTTAAAATATCTAAACTTATACAATCTAAAATTGTGTTCATTCTGGGAAATAAGTAAATAATTTGTTTTCACAACAGGAATCTACATATAGTATCAGAATGAAATAGGGGTCTTAACAAATAATAATTCCTCCACCTATTATTTCTTACAACATTGTTATTTCTACTTCTGTTTTCATAGTTCTTAACTGTATTCACTGCAAAGGTTGCTTTGACGTATGTGCTGCTGTGTTTTATCTATATAGGGAGTATATTTTCAAAGCTAATGTTAAATTGGGGAACATTTTCTCAACTATCATTTGAATGTTGATATCCCACAATTCCACTGGAGTGGGTGGGTTTATATTAGTAAATCTGCAAATTTGATGTTAATTAGTATCCAGATTTTTGGCCAGTTGTACCTACTTTTTGTTGGCCTTTCTCCAGATTGTTGATGTCTCCACGTTGAGAGGTATGTTTGCAATTCTTGTATCAGAAACCAGGACCATGTGAACTTCAGGCTAACACTTAGCATTTGCAGCCATAGGAGAAGTTACATGAAAATCTACTACATTAACATTTATCCTGAGTTTCTCACTGTTACACACAGTGCAACAGCACTTGGCAGGTTTGCACTATGCAGATTGAGCTTAAGAGATTTCATTCCAGGTCTGTTTTTAGATGTCTGGGTCCCATCTGCTGTCTGGGTGGTCCAGTTCTGCAGTTTATGCACTGCTGCTGTGCACACAAACCAGCTGCACATAGTTGAAGCTGCTTGTGCTATGTGTAGAAAACCACAAAATATTGAAATAAAAACAAGTGATAATAGGCATAAAATAAAATCAGTATATTACATGCACAGTAGATTATCTTGCTACATAGGAAATATACTTACATAAGTCTACAATCCAATTCACCATCCATTGTACATGAAAAACACAACATGGGTACCTTAACCTTGTGTTTCACACATATACCTTTGTAGCAAGTATCAACAGTCATCCATCATACAATCAAATTGAAAATAATGTACAGTGATAATAAAATGTTATGGCACCCGTACATGTAGTAAAATGCTTCACTTTTAAAATTCTGCACTTACTGATTACACACCTCAGTGTGATTTTTACGTGCAAATATACAGCACTATATTACATGTCTGTGTTCCTTGGCCATTCATCAGTTATCTGTCCAGTACTCTGGGATATACAGTGTGCACACCATTGTATATCATTGCATTCACAATGTCAATGGATATTAACTGGGAATAATATGATAAGCGGCTACCAACTAAGGAAAGACAAGTTGGATGTCACAAACAAGCATTGACTGTTCTTTTGGGGGTGGGGGAGCAAAAGTGTGTCTCTGCTATGGCACTGACAAGACTGTGTTGGTCTGGTTACTCAGCATGTCTGGCATCCTGTCCGCTGTCTGATTTAGTGATGGTTGAGAACTGTTATCTCTAATACTTCCCTAGTACAAATGAATAGTGATGTTGGAGGATGGTTTTAGGCTCCTAGGTGATAAGTCAGTGTGCTGTGGCTTATAGCCAATGCAAGGACATACTGAGTATGGCTGTGTCTGCCTACAACCACACCTGCTGCTGGTTCCTTCTCTGAGTCATAATCAGCCTGTGACTGTGGTGACTTTGGCACTGAATGTAGGATGTGTTCCCCATCACCTTGATGATCCTGCTGCAGCTGTTTCTACTATATTAACTTGGGTAGCATACCACATTGAGGGACATGGATTGTAATGGTGCCGTTGGCCAGAGGTATGTAGGCACTGGCACTGTGAGTGCAGTAGTTGAAAAACATGGTCTATGGCAGCACAGGTTGGACTGTGTGTGTTTCATTAAGGTGCTCCTCTGTGTGTGTGTGTCTGTGCATCTCCAACGGGTTTCATCAGCCATGACCCCATTGCATAGCATGCAGCCACACCTAAGTGAGCCTTGGAGATATCCCCCATAGCTCACATCTGGTGTAGTTGGGAGATGTGGCACACATGGAGTTGTGCTAACTGCAAGGGTTGCCAGCACACATGGTCCAGATGTTTCCCATGCTAATTCACATAACTTGAAAGTTGTTTGAGTAGTAGACCTTACAGTTAATGTAGACCCTACCCTGTTCTCCAGGTGTTATTCTCATGTGTACATGACTGGAAGGTATGGTGCAAATTACTGGGGATAGTGCTCTCTCTCTCTCTCTCTCTCTATATATATATATATATATATATATATATACATATATATATATATATATATATATATATATATATATATATATATATATATAGGTTTACCACCATTTAAGCGAATATACTGCAATCCAATGCTCAATTCGAAATCCCAAAGTTTTGCATGTCAAACGGCTGGAATGTCACAAAGAACACCGAATGCAACATTTTCAACTGCTCTACATCCAAAGCAAGTGCTAACATGGGTCCAAAAGGGGTCACGGGATAGTCGTTTGATACATTAGTGTTTGGTATGTTGCATATTTGCTGCACTGCATTCGATACACGGACAGTCAACATTGTGTCCGTCAGTTAAGCTGTAGTAAACTATCTATATATATATATATATATATATATATAGATATATATATATGTGTGTGTGTGTGTGTGTGTGTGTGTGTGTGTGTGTGTGTGTGTGTTACAGTTTTTGCATTCTTGTGACCCTCTCCTCAGAACTTACATTAAAATATATGTGCTCTCTGCCATGTTGTAGCATAGCATGCAAGAATGTTTGGAAGATTGGATACTGATGCCTATGACACACCCATCATGTCCCCTGGTCGTCTGTTAAAGGTACCTGGGGCAGAGATGCTAAGCTCAACACATACCTTAATTTCCACTGGGATGGGTTTCCTGCATTTGGATCTGTATTTGACTCAAGGCTGCCAGAGGTCCCCAGTTCCTCTGCTGTGTTGTTGGCCTACAAAGTCTTCACCCTCTCTGTCTCTGCCTATGGTTATTGGCAGTAGCAGCATCAGCTTCAGCCTGTAGCACAGACAAGTGTATTTAAAAAGTAGCTGCTACTAACAATCTGCGCTTACATTGTGTCTGTACTCAACAGAGATGCTCCACTTAGCATCTCTGAAGCACAGACTAGGTCAGATGCAATCAATTACTAATGTACACCATTATAAAAAGGCAAATATGAGCTAGAAAATCCAATGTGGATGAAAGTTATTTCATAAGTCAAACTCAGTTACGCATTTCTTTTAGAGCAGTATATTTTCACAGAGGAAAGAGGTATGTATCCATTTTTTTACCTAAATAATGCATATGCTGGAATGTACATAAAAATAATGTGAAGTAAATCTGTATGCATTTGTTAGAACTGTACTCAGGACCTGGCCTTGTTTTCCAGGCATTTGAGAAGTACAGAGGATATAGAGCTTGTAGCCAGTGTCAATCAAATCCATCTTAAAACTCCTCCATAAACTTAAACCAACCACCCTGACTGCTGCTAATTTACCAGCAGAATACCTTCAGCTAGATGCAGAGGCCATAACCTAGCCTGTTGCTAGTCTCATCAATAGATCTGTATCAGAGTGCAATGTACCTACTATATGGAAAACCTCCCATATAATATCACTACACAAAGGGGGTAATTTCTTAGAACTCAATAAGTACCAATGAGTTGCTATTCTATCACCCTTATCACCCTTATCAAAAATACTAGAAAGAGTTGTTCACACTCAACTAATGGACTACCTTCTAAAAAACAATCTGCTATCTAAATATCAGCATGGCTTTAAACCCTTCCACAGCACCACCACAGTACTAATATAATTTTCCAACACGGTTAACCACCACAGAAAATAAGGGACAACTAGTTTCTACCATATTTTTAGATCTATCTAAAGCTTTTGATATGGTCACTCACAATAGACTTCTTAATACACTATCCACCCTAAACATCAGCACCTCCTCTATCTCATGGTTTAAAAGCTACCCATCACAATGACAGCAAGCAGTAAAATGGCAGGACCAACTGTCCTCTCTTTTACCAGTATCCTTAGGAGTCCCCCAAGGCTCTATCCTTGGCTCATTACTCTTCACTGTATTTACAAATCAGCTCTCAACCTTCATACCCAGTGCCTCAGTAGTACAATATGCAGATGACACCACCCTCATATGTGCAGCCTACACATTAGATGACCTTCACTCCCTAACCCAAAACTGCTTTTCATTAGCTGAGACCTGGTTCACTAACTTCCAGCTTATTCTCAACCCAAATAAAACAAAACTACTTCTTTTCATCCCATGTAGACCCCCCATGACAACTTTTGAATCATGTCCAGTAACAAAACCACTATCACACGAACCACCTACACTAAACTGTTAGGCGTAGACATAGGCAACAACCTAAGATTTCACATTTATATAGTTCAAACTATCAAGAAAGTTCACAAACAAACTAGGACTTCTCTATTGGAACAAGCAATTTCTCACTAAACACACTAAAGCCACTATAGCTAGGACACATCTGTTGTCCACCCTCCTATATGCATTCCCAATTCTAACCTTCAGAAAGCTGACCTAAACAAATTAGAATCTTGTTACAACAAGATTGCTAGGTTTGCTACAGAGACCACATATAGGACTCATCACTGTGTTTCTCTCAAACAACTAAACTGGCTTGAGCTACTTCAGCTACTGCAACTCAATCAATTGGCACTGGCACACAAATTATACTACTACCCTGATAAACTCCAGCACTCTAGAATATAATTCTACCTTATACTATAACAAGACCCATATGATCTAGCACCCAAAACCTCCTAGATGTCATCAAACATAATAATGATGCCGGGAAATCTCTCTTCATCTACTCTGTTTCTAAGGCCTGGAATTCCCTACCTAGCCATCTGACTTCCATTAGCACCACTACACAATGTAAAAAGCTCCTCAAACTATATGAACAACTGGCTATGCTACTGTGCCTCCCCAGGGTAAACAATTACTTAACAATCTATTTTGCATCCTAATCCGATAGGCCTCTACAAAATCCTACACTATCTACAGAACTAACCCTTCTGTTTTCTTGTATTGATCCACAAATCTCTTACTTTATTTTGCCCTTCTAGTCATTATATTCACTAAAAATTTCCTTTGTATTTTTCAACTTCATAGTGCTCAGTACTCTATGTTCCTTCACCCCTTTTACTTAGTAACAACTTGACTACCTACAACATCTCACACTTCCACAATGAGTGTCACATATTATGTATCCCATTTAAAGTAATGATATGAGTGATTCCTCTTGTAAGTGTGATTTCTATAGTAGTCCCATCAATATTATTCTTAAGAATGTATATTGTTTTTACTATGTACTGCATTCTATTATGATTTGTGCAATTCTTCCTGACAGATATGTATTATCTGGAGCTGTTTTACTATGTTATAACTTGATATTCACTGATTCTGTTTTGTTTATTTCTACTGACTGTTGTATGCATTTAATCTGCAGCTTTTCTCTCCAGGCCTCCGCTGAAAAAGGAACTGACTTTCCCGGTAAACAAATGTAAAATTAAATAAATAAAATAAGTAAATAAGTATGTACTAATGTTTCATGGAAAGATCCTTTGATAGCACTTTTAACATTTCACTGTTGTTTGGTTAGCATAACTGTTCCTTAGCCGGTAATTTTGTTTGTGGGGGCGGGGGATGAGATCCTGCTGTGGCAGAAACTAGAATGGACGGTTGTGTTGGGTGGGTGAGTATAGTTGAGTATCTGTTATGGCACAAACAAGGATATGTTCCTTTTGCTACTGTCCTTGTTTTGTAACACCCCTTCTTATTTTTTTGACCACTGTTGAATCCTTAAATTGTAATTAAGTGGGGAATACTAAGATCCTTCTTTTACTGCTTTACCTATAGACAGTTTATTTGTACTTCTGTGATCCTTGTATGTGTTATTATTATTTTGTGTTTCAGTAAGCAATATGCCCACTCGCCATAGGCCCCATTTTCAGAGGCAAAGAATAACCTCATAACGGAGGCATTATGCCAACATCATGCAGTCCTGATGTCCAAAGGACAGGCCAATATGTCATACCGTGCAACCCTGTGGGATGAATTGGTCCACAACCTTAATGCAACTGGGTGACACAATAGCAACTACGAGCAGGTGTGACACAGAGCCACAGAAATGATACATGCTGCAAGGAGTTGTGCAGCTGAAGTGGCACATGATCAACAAATCACTGGTGGTTGGTCTGAAACCTCTCACTGCCACCAAGTATTTCCTGGTAAACCCTGCCACACAGGACAGCTCCCAGCAATCCATTAGCCAATACGTTCTGGACATGAGTGCCACTCCTACATCTCAAGATAAGCTTCCAGGTATGCTTTGTTAGATCATCAGTAGAATACTGTTATATTCATTCTGTAATAGTAGATATATTTTAGATTTTTTTTTTTGGTGGGGGTATTTAAGATAGCTGCAGTTTTAAGCTCATTTTGAGGTTGTCAGCCACATTCTTGTTAACATTGCAGATACTGTAGATATAGATGATTAAAATGATTACCCCCGTTATACTGTTAAATGTGGTGCTGTTGCCATTACCTCTTCCTTTATTTTTTTCATGACCTTCAGGAATTTACAGATATAGGACTCCTGCAGTTGCTAATCAGAATACATTTATGTCAGAACTGTAGATATATTCCAACATATCTGCTCAAGTGTCCTCTCATTCCTGCTGCATGGATTGCTGTACTGTCTGCATACTTGTTAACTGTGCAGATATTTACTGAATGTCCAGATGTTTGACTCATACTTCTGCCCTGTATTTATGATCATAGTGATTGACTTGCAAATCACTGATGAATCATTAATGATTGCTGACATAAAATAATGACAGAGATCTCACATTCAGACTGCATACCCTTCAGCAATGTCACTGTGAAGCAATACCTGTTATCCTATCAACTTTCTGGGTTTGTAAGGGCAATATGTCAGAATGGTCACTATTCTTGGGTCTTTGTCCACCCATTATTCATTGCTTTGTCCACATTTCTCGCTCTATGAGGTTGAAAGGTATAAATGTCTGTAATAATGACAGCAGTGTAAATTGATTAACATATATTGCAGCATAGTAGTGTAAGTATTAATGTATTCCTGTTTTCCTTCCTTTTATCACAGGTGAACATAGAAGTGGTTCTGTGTCTCCTGCCCCACTTGATGTTAGTGCCTCATCAGACTCTGATGATGATGGTGGCCAAAGTGAGGCACAGAAGGGGTTTTCAGAGGCTGAATTTGACATGGAGGTTGACATCCAGTGACCACTCCTCATTATAACCAGACACAGCCAGTATGCCTACGCATAACCAGTCAACTGAGGCTATAGATATTGGACAGCTGGGTGTTAAGGACATTGACCAGGGAAGTGTGGCTATTGCAGCTTTAGTGACTGTTGACACTAACCATAGCCAAATTGTTGGCAAGGTGCCATGCAGGCAGATTGATAATGATGCTCTTAAGAGGCCTGCTGCCCCCCCCCCCACTTGTTTCAGGTTCTCTTTACATGTCACTTGACGTATGTTTAGAGCCTCATGGAAGCACAGGCACATTCAGAAAGGAACTCTAGAAGAATGTTCAGGGTTATAGATGCAGCACATTCTGACATCTGTGTCTGCCTCCACTGTGTTGTTGATTTCCTGGATCGGTTGAATGACACATTGGACTGGGATATGTCTGTGAGGAACAGCAGAGTATCTGCCATGGAACGCACATTGTCTGTGATGGAATGTCTGCTGTGAGGGGAGCATTGGCCTCACAGGCGTAGGTCAGCAAATAAATCTGCTGAGAGCCAACATGGTCATGCCTGATCATGCTCCCATACTGGCAGTACATCTACTACTCCAGCAGGGAGTGTGCTGTCCACAACTAGATGTAGCAGGCCATGGAGTCATGGTCCTGGGCGTTCCCTTGAAGGAAGCACTTCCAGCAGACATCAGTCAACTTCAGGTAGTAGCACAGCATCTGGCCTTGGGCGTGGAGATGCCAGTGCGACTCCTGGCAGACCCAGTTTTCAAGGTCAGGGGTGGAGACGATGAATTGTCAGCTTTACCATGCACAGCTCCCAGCTGTTCGACATACAGACTCATAGAGCTAGCACTGAGCTTGGGTGTGTTCATGCAGACACTCACACACCAATGATTCTCACATTGAGGGCACCTACACACACACACACACACACACACACACACACACACACACACACACACACACACACACACACACACACACACACACACACAGACACACACAGACACACACATTTACATGGTCCATCTTGCCTGCTTCCCTTGCTTACTTATGCACACATTTGCCAACTTTTTTGTGTCAGCCTAGGCCTCCTGCACCACCACACAACACCCTGTGCAAGTGATAATAACTGTGCCACATCCCTGTTGTCTATTGTTTGGATTCAGGGATACTAAAGCTAAGTGTATGATGCACAGGGTGACTATCTATATTAATATGAATTTCTTACCTCCATTTGGGCTGTTGAACTAATTGTACTTGTCAGTTAGATTGTACATAGCCAGTTATATGGTTGCTAGCATAATAATTTCTCTATTTTATAGTCGATGCTTTTGTAAGGGTTGTGAAGTCAGACAATGAAATTTGTCTCATTAATATATCTAACTTTCTCTTTAAGGATTGTTTAGTACAAACCTGTGGGTGTACATCCAAAGTCAACCCATCAGATTCAGAGCTCAGGATTGTATATCAGCACTGAAGATAACTCTCATCAGAACGGTAATACTGTATAATGTTCATTTTTGCATGTACATCACCATAGGTTTTATGGTTCATAGGCTGTAACTAGGGTATTGACTTGATGGTGTTTAGAAGCACAGCCATTACATCACAATATAATATTCAATGGCAGATATAATGCATGGCAAAGTTTTGTCTAGCAAGGACCATCCATATCCAGGAAAGAAGCAACAGTGATCCATGGCAGATAATGTTTTCATATCAGGTCATCCAGCCTGTGCTTAAACAGCGTAATGGAGGTGCTCTACTTGACATGGATTTGAAACCTACTGCAGAGGAGTGACAACCTTTGAGAGATGTATATGTCTTTCCAGCATATTCTATGTATGTCATAGTGTACATTGAGATTCCTGGGACAGGTAACTCTAGTCCCACATTACTTATGGATGTGCAGCATTTTCATCCCATTTTAGCCACAGATAGCCCTATAAGGCATACATAATCTGTCTCAAAGCTATCCATATGATACTGCACACAATGACAGCTACTTCAGTCTGCATAAAGAAGACACATGTTGGAGACTTTCTGATGTTTATTACTGAGAAATGTTTGAGGTCTGTCAAGCTGGTGCAGGTGTCTGGTACAATAGAAATCAAAGGGAGGACAATATTCATTAATACAGCTGATGATGAATGAGTATAGGGGATTGATAACATATTTTGTCATTGATGTAATGCCTTTGTTAATCAGATGTAAGATATAGAATGCCTTCCTCTCTACAGTAGACCGAGGTTGCCGTTGACATGTGTTCCAAGGTCTATCAATACAAAATTGGGGAATAGCATATTCTTGGTTATTTTATAATAAGCAGGAACATTTGTTATTACCATGGTGTATGCTAATGCATTTTCATGCAGTTGATGCAACACCCAAGTTTTTTTCAGCAGTCATTAGTGCCACAAAGATGGTTTCCCACAGACCTTTTGTTTTGCTCTGGACTTCTGAAATGTATATGTCAAACATGAGGGGCCACAGCACTGACACTTCAGTTACCACACAAGTGACAGGTCTGCTGCTTCATATGAGGTCTCCCATTGTGACTGAATGTCATTGGTCTGTGATCCCATTTGTGAAACAACTGATAATATAGGATTTGATATTCATCTTGGTTAGTTTCTCACTGAGACTGAATGTTGGATTGTGTTGAAGGCCTTGGCCATGTTACGATAGAATGTGGACACAGCTTTGACTTTGTGTATGTCTCAGGTTGCAATCTTGAATCCCACCAGGTTTTGCAGCCACAAGCTACCCTTGAGGACACCTAACTGGAACACATATAATGTTTGGAGGTCACCTATGTCCTTTTGTCTGAGATGCATGCAGGTTGTTTTCATTTCCTTACAACAGAGGTTGGATAAAGTTATGAGTCTATAATTACACTTGTATTTTGCCAGTTATCCCCTGTGTGGTTGGAAAATGGTCACTGTATTCCATTCAGTGTGGATAACTGCAGTATTCAGACTGTAGCTGAATATTGAGCCTAGTGGAATAGCTTACTTTTGAAGCACATGAATAACACAGCCCAGAATGCCATCTGGTCCCATGGAAACTGTGCTCCTAGTCTTGAAGAGGGCAGTGAGCACTGTCTTTTTGTAGATACCACAGGTTGGAGGTGATGTTGCACACAGTTTGTAGTAGGTTTGGTGGTGGGAGTGGGGACATTTTTCAGCCAAATGTGAATGCTAGCAGGTTTGGAATTTACACTGGGTCACTGTGTGCATACTATACACAATTAGTTCCAAATACATCTGAGTTATATATATCAGTTTGCAGATATGAATGAAAAAAGCTTTAGGGTTATCCCTGGATATGTTTTTTTTAAATTATTAGCATAGTTGTTCTGTGAGGGTTTCTGAAGGTGTCTTATTTGCATGTTTACACTGAGGAGAGTGGCCTTCCAGTATTGCTTTCTCAATGTTGTACTTGTAAACAGCAGCTTTTTTCACTTAATCTATAATGTAGTAATGACATACATCCACCAGTATGGTTTGCATTTCCAGGGGATCTTTGTTTGACCCTATCAGGCATGGCTGTGTGTATACATTTGTGTAGATGTGTAGACAGAGGATGAGGGAGTAACTTACTATAGCTGTCAATGCCCTTTGTGGAAGCTGAGGCTTGGAAGTAGATTAGACCATCCCTTAGGAGGGTGTAGTTACATTGGATGATGTTTTTGAGCATGATTCCTCCATTAGGGAGTTCAGTAGCTATATCTACTTCAAAACATACTGTTTTATGGTTGGATTAACAGTTCAGGCACTACACATGTGCTGTTACATTGTTCACTTATATTGTTGAGAAACAGGTCAGAAATATGAGATAACCTTGTGGGGTCATGCACTATTTCTTCCGTGGCATTTCAGTTCACAAACTCCAGGTAATTTTGCACAAGCGAGTTTGTTGTCCGATAATTATCCCAGTCAATGGATGAATAGTTTCACTCATCCGTGACTGGGTTGTTTTGTTCTACTTTAATTGCTCCATGCAGCAATAAATAGGCTGTTTGGTTTTCATGTTTATGGACAGTGACCTAACATGAAGGAGTTTCCCATCCACAGTACATTGGAAATAGAATAACTCCACATAGTTATTTTCTCTAACCAGTTTTGATATGTAATTATATTCAGTGTAAGTAGATATGACACCTCCTGTGGTTCACACAACTGCCATTTGCTGTCTGGATGTTTGGAAGCCATTGTACCCTTGTAAGACCAGAGTACTTACTGCAGCCTTGAAACAGGTGTCTGTGATTGCACAGTCAATATCTTCACTGTGAAGAGTGCTTACAGAGAGTGCAGTTTAAAATGTGATCTCTTGGGAATTAGCAGCATGACCCTTACCTTGTTGAGTTACATATCTTCACATTGGTAATTCTGCTTTTGTAACTTTGCCTAATAAAGGAATTATATTGCAGTCAAGTGTCTTATATCTGACAAACTAGCGTGTTCTAGCCACCATGCCATTTTGCACTGACAGGTCCTGTATCACCTTAGAGTAATACCAGGATCTTAGGCAAGTTCAGCAAATCTGTTGTTCTTTATACAGTGATACCATCCTAGGCAAGGGTAAAATGCTGCTCAAACATAGGGACATACCTGGCTGGGACCCATATTTAGATAGCTCAGTCATGTCTGTGTCCATATATTTCATATAGTCACATCTCAAGTTGTGCATACCAACATGAAGTGTACTGGACTAAGAGCAGGACTTGTTGCTGTGAGACTTGCGTATGTGCTGTTTTGACTACCTCTGCCAGACAGGTGACATTAAACTTTTCCTTGTTTAAGCTGGTGAGTGGGGCATCTGTACTTCTCACTATACAGTCAACTATTATGAAAACCTTTGGCATAGATGTCCATTGCCTTAAGCACTTCTATCGTGAGATAATGGTGATAATATTTCTTATGTGTATTGTCTGCTTTGGGTGTAATGTTAGATGTAGCATGATTGTGTTTAGGATGTGTCTACTGTTTAGGTTGGTTTGTAAAGAGTACCTCTGCATATGATTATTTGTTTTGGGTGCATATTATGAGTAGGAATCAAGGTGTGTGAGCAGACAACCTGTTTAGTGTTGCTCTTCTGGAAGCAAGACAGCACTGATTCTAGATTCCTACTAGAGGTGGATCTCTTGAAAATTGCATCAGTGATGTAGGAGATAACAGGCTGTTCAGTGCACATGAGGCATTATCTTTACTGAGTGAAAAACTCATGTCAGCTAGGCTAGCAGGGGAAACAGAGGGACTATGATAGGTGATAATGGGAGGTTTAAACCTGGTATCTGCATAGAGAATGCAAAAAAGGAGGGGGATATGTGATCTGACTGCTATTTTCGGGGGCTTAACCTATGGGGTGTACATTAGGAGATCCTTCATAAGGTGGATCGATCTGTTATGATAGGTAAGGGGGTAAACTTCTGCTTGTTATGTAATAGATGTTCTGACAGCTAGATCTGCTCTGCTACATTCCAGCAGCCTATTGTATTTGAAAATATGTGTATTAATGTTTCTGCCTGTCTAAGGGCAAAGTGTTACAGCCTTTGCACACAATTCAGAGCAAAGCAGGTAATACAAAGGCACACTGTTAAAGCACATTCTGAGCCCAGAAACACTAACCTTCAAATAAATACTCCTACTGACACTCCTGCCACAAGTATACAGATGGGGTTTCTCCAAACACAGATGTCATCTTCTTCATCTTCTTCTTCTTTTGGATAGCATCATTAGGGGGTCACCATAGAGATAATCTGTTTCCATTTCCACCGATCTTCTGCATCTTGCTCTGTCACACCAACCTCCTACATGTTCTCTGTTACCACATCCATAAACCTTATCTTAGGCCTTTCTCTTTTCCTCTTACTCGGCATCTTTCTCCCAATATACCCAACATCACTCCTCATTTTATGTCCAAAGCAACACAATCCCACCACTCTGGCTTTATCTCCAAACCGTACAATCTGGGACGATACTCTGATATAAGGATTAATGCTCCTGTCCATCCTCAGCACAGCCAATGCAAATCTTAACATCTGGAACTCTGCAAAACCTGTTATGACTCCTGTCTTTTTGTCAGTGCCACTGTCTCCAACCCATAAAACATAGCTAGTCTCATTACTATCTTGTAGACTTTCCCTTTCACTCTTATTGGTACCCATCTGTCAAAAATCACTCATGACACTCTTGTCCACCCATTCCACCCTGCATGCACTCTCTTCTTCACCTGTCTTCCACAGTCACCATTACTCTGATCTCTAGTATTTCAAATCATATGCCTTTGTCAGTTCTACTCTCTACATCTTCACCATTCCTCTATCTTCCCTCTCATTTGTGCACACATATATTCTGTCTTAGTCCTGCTGACCTTCATTCCTTTCCTCTATAGAGCATATCTACACCTCTCCAGGGTCTCATAAACCTGTTCCCTACTTGCACTACAGATCACAATATCATCCGCAAATATCATAGTCCACGAGGACTCCTGGGTGATCTAATGTGTCAACCTGTCCATCACCATTGCAGATAGATGTCATGATGTTTGTGTGTATAATAAAAGGAATGCCACTGTTTTCTGTCTTATATAGGATGAGGTGACATCTACTCATCTGCCAGGCCAGTGTGTGACCATGGCCTGCTGTGATGCATACATATACAATAATCTGATTTCGCTGATGTTATCAACAGTGTCTGTTGATGACAAGAGGACAGTGTCTCATAGGCTGCTGTAAAATGCTCTGCAATATATCCACCAACAGCTCAGACACAGTTGACTGCAGTGAGAACAGAACCTCTACTTATCTAATTTTACAGACTACAAAACTTACTGCATGCACCAAAGCACAAGTTTGAATTTGACATGACTGCAGGTGATCTTATATTAGATGACATCAGCAGGACATGTGGAGGACAAGAATTTAGAGGCCTGCTTCAAATGGATGTTTGTGCAACCAACAAAACTGTGCAAAATCCTGCTGCAGTGAGGATAGAACCCCAACTTACCTAAATTTACAGACTACAGTACTTACACACACCACAGCACAAGTCTGATTTAATAGGACTGCAGGTGATCTTATAGTAGATGACATCTTCAGGTCATGTGGGTGACCAGTGATTGGAGACCTTCCTCATATGGATGTTTGTGCAAGCACCAAACCAGTGCAAAACCATGTCATTTGTGAAGTCAGTGTGAGTTACACACTTATACCCTTCTTAATAGAAACACATACACACACACACACACACACACACACACACACACACACACACACACACACACACACACACACACAAACACACACACAACAAGTTGGCTGCGGTGAAGACAGAAGCCCTACCTACCTAGGTTTACAGGCTACAGATCGCACTATGTACTGCATGCACCACACCACAAGTCTGATTTTACCATGAATTCAAGTGATTTTATAATGGATGGCATCAGCAGGCCATTTGGGGTACAAGAGTTTGGCGGCCAGCTTTGACTGGATGTTTGTGCAAGCACCAAAACAGTGCCAAACCATGCCCTTTAAAAGCCAGTATGGGATACACATTCACACCATTGTTATAGAGGCACACACAGCAAGATGGTTGTAGTTAGAATAGAACCCCTAGTAGTCTAGACTTATAGACTATAGATCACAATACGTAATGCATGTGTCATGGCACAAGTCTAACTTTAGCAGAACAGGACTGCAGGTGATCTCAAAGTAGATGACATCAGCAGGACATGCAAGTGATCATTCTTTGAAGGCCTACTTGGAATGGATGTGTGTGCAAGCAACAAAATAATGGACAACCATGCCATTTGTGAAGTCATATTGGGACACACACTTCCACTCATGTTTATATAGCAACACGCACACACACACACACACACACACACACACACACACACACACACACACACACACACACACACACACACACACACACTCACACACACACACACACACAGTTGACTGCATTGAGATTAGATCTCCTACCTATCAGAGTGCAGGGATTACCAAGCATAATACTTAACGCACACACCACAGCACAAGTCAGAATTATGTAGGACTGTAGGTGACATTATATTAGATGACATAACCAAGCCATGTGTTGAACAATGGCTTGGGAGGCCTGCATGGTCATATTGCTTCTTAGTGTCATCTGAGGCTAGTAGCCTAGCTGTGTAACAACAATACCCTTATTGAAGATATTCATCTGTTTGTGCTTGGATGAGCAAACCTGTGAGCACCACCAATTGGCCCTGTCTATGAGGGAGCACAAAACATTGTATATTATAATGTGTACAGTGATTGACATCTGTGTGGAAAAATCAAGGAGACCCAGGGTTGTTGTGATTGTTGGTGTTGTTGCTGGTGAGAAAACAAATGGATAGATTGTCAATATATATACATATACTTATACTGTGCCCTCAGTTTGCAATCTTTTCACGTGTAGTCTTAGGTGAGACATGGGGTCTGACAATGACAGAGCATTAAGGACTTATCATAGGTATGCACTGTATATAATGCAATAGCCGAAGAAGCACTGGATTTGTGCTTGGTTAACTAAGTGTACATTCATGCGCATTTGCCTCTTTACCTGTTTGCACATAGATAAGCACTGCGCAAGCACGAGGCTCATTACTTGCATCTGAGACTTACTATTATGTAATATATACCTGCTACTACAGCCCACTCCTATCTCTTACTCCAGGTGAGGATTTCCCACTTATTAATGGAAATAAATGAATGTATTCAGTGTCTGTGGCTATCTGACATAAATCCTATTTCCACTTTGACTTTTTCTGCAATGCTGTGCTCCATGCAAACCAGCTAAGCCTTATCAAAAATGTTTTATACATGCAACACACCATGGGAATCTGGAACTAAAACAAGACAAATCTGATAACAGTATGGGACATAGAGTCACAGTCTGTAAACCACACTACCTATTGCTAATACACCTCAAAAACTTCTACTTATAGCAGGATTAGAACCCTCAACAGCAATACAGCTTCATCAAACAGAATGGCTGCCTTTGTCCTTTTGGCCACAGAAACAGCTTGCCAGAATTGGGGTCATTCATCACACAACTACCTGCATAAAAATGTACACTGACCATGCACTTTATATTGTATAAGCTCTTCTATGTATTATATTTGGACATAGCGCAGTTAGTAGTCACACAACCCATCATAATTATGGTTACTAATAAACATCTTTCTGCCTTACACGTATGCTTGTTGTTAATTCATCAGTTGCCTAACACATACAATGTATAATCAAATCTATATAATTGTCTGGAAAATGTGGGGGAAAATAACTGTGATATAAACATGTGGGTCTACCTGATAATGCCGAAACTGCAAAACGCCAATGATGAGAACACTGACACTGGAAGATCGACAATGGAGATGATTGACAGTTGAAAATCCCAACACTGACAACACAGACATGTTAAGGTAAGTGTGGGGTTAGGGTTAGGGGCAGATTAAGTGAGTTAGGGTTAGGGTGTGGGTTTGGTGAGTGTGCGATAGTGACAGACTGTAGGGTTACGGGCGAGTTAAGTGAGTCAGGGTTAGGGCATGGGTAAGGTGAGTGTACAATAGTAGCGGACCTTAGGGTTAGGGTTTGGGTTAAGGTTAGTGCATAGATAGTTGTGTATGTAAGGTTTAGTGTAGGTATGCAAGGTTTTTGGTGTGCTTGTGTTGTGTGTGTGCTTTTTGGACAGGGGATTTGTTTTCTTTGTTGATTTCGGGATTGTGGTCTGCTGGGCATGTGAAGTTTTGTGTTTTTGAACTTTCGGTTTTGTGGTGTCAGTGATTTCGTTGTCGGTGTTTTCGCGTATCTGTGTTATCAGGTAGACCCAAACATGCATATACCAAGGGTTTGTGTGTAGCATGGTTGAGTTACTGTTATGGGGAGTTGGGAAAAAGCACATTTATTGTTAAGATACAAACAAGTCTGAAGTCAGAAACTGCAATGTCTAGCCTCACTTTATAACTTCTCTGTTAAATGATGAACCACTATTCTTCTGAGGTAAAAATATGTGAATGTTTCATGCCTGATGCCTACTAATTTCATAGGGACACATATTAGCAATATAAGTGTCTGTAGTCACATGCTAATTTAAGTTCTCTACAAAACCACCACTATATACTTGCTTACATAGCAAGGTAGTAGATACAAAGATATGTCATAATAGTCTTCAACTTCACAGTCTAGGTTCAGGCTTTATCTTGCAAATGCATCAGTTGACACAACTTTATTTCAGGGCTGATTCTGATGCAAGGAGTACACAGCTAATATATTGATAGGTACAAGTTGTGTGAGTTGCCTGACATCAATTTTAATATATGTGAGTGTGAGAAATGTATTAGTCCCTAGGTGGTCAGTGAATGTGCTATGCAATGTCTCTTAGCCAAAGCAAGGGCATAATGAGCATGCCTATGTCTTCCTACAGTGACATCAGATGGGGGTTCCTCCTCTGAGTCTTCCTGCGACTGTGGCTGTGGAAACCAAGGCATTAGTGAGGTGATGTGTGTCCCTTCCCTTTGCTGATCCTGCTGCAGCTGCTTCTACATGATAAGATTGTGGAACAGAGCACATACTGTGAATATCTGCGTACATGTGCATGGAGTATACTGCAAGGCTCCACCGGATATATCTAGGTACCAGAACCATGACATCAGAAGACTAAACACATGCTCTATGATGTTTGTTGGTTGTGTGCGTGCCTCATTATGGCATTCTTTTGTGGGTGTGTGTGTGTTGCTGATGTGTGTTATCATTCACAGTTCCAGACCATAGCCAGCACCCACAAATAAATGAACCTGTGGGATGTCCCCCATAGCAACCATCTGGTACAGCTGTGTGCCAGATATGGGAAATGTGATAACTGCCAGGATTGCCAACACACACATTCAAGATAATCCCCTGGACACTACACACTACTTGGCAGTTGATGGAAAGGCATCCCTTGCAGTTAATGTAGATTCTACCCTGCTCACCACGTGGTGCATTGATGTGTACATGCATGCAATCTATGCTACCCATTACTTCAGGATAGTGTGGTACATGATAGAACTATGGCATATTGCTGGCCACTCTCCTCAAAGGAGAGGGAAAAATATATGTGCTTAGTGGCATGTAGGAGCATAGCATCCAGGAACTGGTGGAGTATCCTGGATGCTGATGACTG
>NC_056735.1:747231436-747433936 GCF_019279795.1 Protopterus annectens | reverse complement strand
ACTTAGTGGTGATGCTAGTTCATGTTTTAGCCTATTTAGAAGACAGCCTGGGATGTCATCTGGTCCCATAGATGTCATGTTGTTTGCCTTGAACAGGGCTTTGAAAATCTATTCTTCAGATATGTAATGTGGGGGGCAAGTTTGGGGGAGGGTTTGTTGTAAGTTAGGAAGGGATAAGGGAGTGAAATGTTTGTCAAACCGCTCCACTAGCAGGTTCACTATTTCTGTGGGGTCAGTGTGTGTGATAATATTGACCAGCAGTTCTGCACATGCTTGGGTCCTACCCTTTAGATTATATACGTAGCTGTAAAAGGCCTTATGGTTTTCCTTGGCAATACTTGCTAGGTTCCTCTCAATGGAGCTCTTAGAGAATTTGACAAGTTGTCTTATTTGCCTGTTAAGGCTGAGGAGAGTGCTTTTCCATTGTTGGGTCCTTGTTTTTGTTTTCTTGGACAGCAACTTTTTGCTTTTATTGTAGAGTTTACTGATGCTGGAAGTCCACCATAGCAGCTTGATTTTACATGGGGCACTTGGTTTGATTCTATCTGGAACAGTCAAGTTTCTACACTTATGCAAGTGATTGTACAAGGCATTAGAGTAAACTTCAGTGTAGTTACCACATTTAGTTTGGGGTGGGGCTTGAAATGCATTTATACCTGCACCTAGGAGGCTATAGTTTGCCTTGGTGAAATGTTTTTAGTCTGATTTCACCCTTTGTGAGTTCTGGTGTTAGTGTCAGTTCAAAGGTGACTGATTTGTGGTCAGTTTTAACTAATGAGGTCCATCAGTTGCAGCAGTACACCTGTTTGACATGTTGGTGAGGACCAGATCTAGAATGTTTGTTCGTCTTGTTAGGGTATAGACAATTTGCTCCAGGGCCTTTGAATTCACAAAATAAAGGAACTTTTGTGTTAGCAAGCTTGAGCTAGAGTAGGTTTTCAAGTTGATGGTGGGATAATTGATATCCCCCATAACCAGTGTGTTCAGTAAAAATTGGGTTGTCTTCAGCTTGATTAAGTAGGCTTTGTGGGTGTCATGATCCATGGATGGGGATCTATAATTTGCTAGGACTTGAATGGGAGGTCTTATCCACTGTAACCTGGACCTGGAGTAACTCCATGGAGTTTTCCAGTCTAACTTGACAGGAAGTCAATTTATCTTTAATATAGATTGAAACACTGCCTCCTTTGGTTTTCTCATATTCATTTTGGGGTCTAAAGGTGTGGAAGGCATTGTCACCTTGTAGGGACAGGGTACTCTCTAAGGCCTTAAAACAGTTTCTGTGACTGCATAGACATCTACATCTTCTAGTGATAGAAATGCTTCCAGGGAGTACAGTTTTTCATTTAAGCTCCTAGCATTTAACAGCATGACCCTTATTTTGTTTTGATTGCTTAATTTCACATTGGTAATTTTCCTTTCGAGACTTGCCTAAAAAGTCATTATGGGGGAGGCAAGAACCTTTGCCAGCAGCTGAAAGCCTAGGATTGCCAGTGTAAACAGTCTCTAGCAAAGCAGCAAGGTCTGTCGACCATAGCTTCTCAGGCAGACAGGAAATGGATCCCCTTAGAATGACTTCAAAAACTAAGCCAATTATTGAAATCAATCATTTTTTTGTTTATACTGTGGCATTATTCTAGGTGAGGGTAGTATGCTTCTCAATGCTATGGACATACCTGCTTGGGACACATATCCAAAGAGCTTGACTATTTCTCTCTTCATATAGTCCAGCGAGGTACATCTCAGGTAATTCATACCAACGTGTGTGTGTGTGTGTGTGTGTGTGTGTGTGTGTGTGTGTGTGTGTGTGTCTGTGTGTACATGTGTACATATATATATATATATATATATATATATATTTATATGTATATGTGTGTGTGTATATATATAAATATATATATATATATATATATATATATATATATATATATATATATATATATATATATATATATATATATATATATATATATATATATATATACATATAAATATATACATATAAATATATATATATATATATATATATATATATATATATATATATATATATATATATATATATATATATATATTTACATATACTTATAAATATATATATATAGGAAAAACAAAACCGTATAAGACTAGGAAGAAATAAACTTATACTATTGAAAACTTCCGAACTGTTAAAAAACAAAAACAGAAATCCAGTGAACAGATGCTGAGCCAGAACTGTTATTTGCTGAGCGCTTTCGTTCGCTTTATTGATACAATTGAACTTCATCAGAGCAAAATGTAATGCATTTGCAGTACTGTGCGAGCTTTAAATAGTCTAACAGGTATAAATACTTCACTATGATTGGTAGATAGACTACGCCAATGCAATAGTATTTGGACTAATGAGAGACACTGCTATAAAACAAAAGTTTTATCTGCTATCATCCTGCCACTAGGGGGCGTGCTGTAACTTTTTAGTTGTACCACTTTAATGCACATTTAATGTTGTGATTCTCGTTGAGCCCTGGTGGGGTATCTGCTTCAAGGAGGAGTTGCCATCTTAATTTCTTCAGCTCCAGTAGTGTGCTGCAATCTCCAATAAACTGCTGGACATGTTCTAACACTAGAAATTTAAAACGGGTGAAGCTGTTGCAGCTCGTGGCATGTCTGCTTAATGCATTGTAACTGTCATTATCCCTGATGGCTGCAAGGTGTTCCTTCACCCTGTCTAAAAGCTTTCTAATTGTTTTTCCAATGTAGAAGGAAAAACATTGGTCGCAGTAGGCTGCGTAGACTAGAAAAGTTGAGTGGCAGTAGTGCTGGGCTTTGAACTGCACCGTGATGTTGCAGTGTTGAAAATTGTAGGATGTGCCTGAGTGTATGAAAGGGCAGACTACACAATGCTTGCAAGGGCCCATACCTTTGGGGTTTTGTGGGTTAGCAGGCTCATGGGTGTCTGCGTCATTCCTGAGTATGGGGTCTCTTTCCTTTCAAAGGTTTGTTTGAGCGTTCTGGTCTTCTTGTAGTCCAGCTACAGATTTGCTGTATCCTGGACTGTTTGTAAGCTTCTGAGCCCCCCAAGCCTTTCTGAGTTGGAGGGAAGCCTTCTATCTTATCAGTGAGAGCGGTAAGCACTAGGTAGCCTATCTACCACAAGATGCAGGTACAGATTCTTAGTTTTAGCATTTGAATTTGCTTATTCGTTCTCAGCACTTGTTCAGAACTTGTTGTTAGCACTAAAAAAGCTACAAATTACTACAGCACTCAACCTTCCTCTTTACCAAGAGGAAAACAGTTTGTGTACTTACTTTCCTCACTTGCTTAGAGAAAAACAGCTCTTATACTCACTTTCCTCATTTGTCTAGAGGAAAGTAGTTTTTTATTCAGGCATGTCAAACGGTCAGCTGCCAGTGTTCTCTCCTGTCTATCTGATGAATCTGGGCATCTTGAGGCAATGTAGCAATTGCCTCATGTACACAGACAACCTTCTCCTCCTACCACCTAACACCACAACCTGTGAGAGATGCACTTATCTAGCCAAGCTGGAGGTAAAACTCTCTCCAACCAAGGCTGAACTTGACAGTCAAGAGGAGAAAGTAAACAGTTGCACCACACCACACTCATCACATAGTCCCACTAAACCTACACCACCAAAATCCACACATAGAAACACAAAACCATTCGCAGAGTCTCTCAATAATAATCTGCTCAAGCAACAGAGACCTCCAAAGCAGAAACACAAGCAGCCTCCACCCCCAAACACAACACAAATGACACATAGCCCACAGACTCAGTGTGCCAATAAATCACAGCCCATAAGGCAAACCAACGTACCCAACACACAAGTCATAGGTGACTCTATAGTCAGGCACACTGATATCCCATTCACCAGGCTAAACAAGGAGAAGGTTACTGTCAGATGCCTGTCGGGTGCCAGGATCCATCACATAACCCATGCACTCAGGTCACTCCACAACAAGTACAAATATGATGCTGTCATTGTCCATGTTGGTGTGAACGACCTGAGATGTAGCTCTCTGGACTACATGAAAAGAGACGTGGAAGAGCTCACCGATCTTGTAGCCCAGGCAGGTATGACCCTAGCCCTGAGTAGCATCCTGCCATCACCCAGAATGATACCACAGTACAAGGGCAAAATGATGGACTTCAACAATTGGCTAAGCTTCTGGTGTCATTCTAACGGGATCCAATATCTGTCTTCCTGGGATGACATGGTCAACAGGTCACGATGCTTTGCCAGAGATGGCCTGCACCTGTCACCCCTGGGATTCAGGATACTGGCTAATGCTCTTGCCACATCTATAGTGCCTTTTTTAGGCAAGGTTCAAATGACAAATTCATTACCATAACAGGAATAGGCAAGCAAAAACTGAGGGTAATGCTACTCAATGCTAGAAGTCTAAATCTCAAAATGCAGTCACTCAAGGCACTCCTTAAAATGGAGAACATCAATATCTGTGCAGTGACTGAGACCTGGTTCAAGGCTCTAGAGAGCACCTTTGCATTACCAGGCTATAACTCATACCACACTTTTCGGCCATCTAACCTGGACCAGAACACCAAAGGTGGAGGTGTGTCCATATTCATTAAGGATATCCACACCTCCAGGCTAGTTGCGCAGCATAATGCATCCGAGGTTATCCAAGTGCAACTAACTCTGTGCAAAACTGCAGTCCAAATTGTAGCTTGCTACAGATCCCCCATTGTGTTCCAGGATTCCCACTCCTCTTTTCTTGATATACTGGAAAATATTAGGGTTCAACCAAACACCCTAATAATGGGCGATTTCAACTACTCCACCATTAACTGGGAAAACTACCCATGTACCATCTCCTTCGCTCAACGCTTTCTGGAATTCATAAATTCCAATACCCTGGATCAACTTATCCACTCCCCCACCAGGGTCAACAATATCTTAGACCTAGTCATTACCAACATGAGTGACTGGTGTTCCACACCTGCAATCAACTCCTCGTTGGTCAGATCCAACCATAAGCTAATCATCCTAGATATCTGCATCCTGCCCCCACCCACCATTAAGGAAACCATGGTAAAAAAATTCTCCAAAGCCAACTTCATGCTTCTTAAGACAGAAGTGGCAAACTTCATGACACCCATGAAGATGGACAATACAGTAACGACTGCTGAATCCTGCACAAATGCACTCTATAAGCACTTACACGACTGCATGGATTGTGCTATCCCAAACAGAACCAAGATGCTATCCTCCAAAAAAGGAAGCCAATCTGGTGGTCCCCTGCCATAAACAAACTCTACAACAGAAGGAAGAAACTGTTGCAAAAGAGAGTATAATCCCATGAGTGGAGGAGCTCCCTGGTCAGCTGCAGTAAGAAGCTGAGATCCCTTATAAGATCCTCCAAAGCTAGTTATGAAAACAAAATCACCACTGGTTCTAAGGGCAGCCACAAAGCATTCTATATCTATCAAGAATCTCAATGGCAGCACCCATATCTTCTGTGAGTTACAGCACAACGGCACGAAAATTACAGAACCAACCGATATTGCCAACATCCTGGCAGATAGGTTCAGTGCTAACTTTACCCCCCCTCTCACCCCCTAAAGGGCCCATATCTATACAGGAAGAATGCAGAGTCTCTGTGATCACATCTATGCAGGTAAAGGGTGCACTCTCTAAAACCAAAAACACAGCATCCATGGGACCGGACAACATCCCAGGCTGCGTTTTACACAAACTTCAGAATGAACTGGCTCCCCACCTAAGCACCATTTTCAATCATAGTGTCACGTCATGGTTTGTGCCCACTGAATGGTGCACAGCAACAGTTATCCCACTCCACAAAGGGGGAGCCACCAATGATCCTGGGAACTATCGCCCTATTAGCCTGAAGAGCCTGGTCTGCAAGGCCATGGAACGTATCATCATGGAACTCCTAAACAAAGACATTGGTAACCTCCAAACTCTGGACCCCACCCAGTTCGGGTTTTTGAAAGGCAGATCATGCCTTCTGAACCTGATCGACTTCTTTGAGGCAGTCAACAAAGCAGTATATGAGGGTAGGGTGGTTCACACAGCCTATCTTGATCTCGTCAAGGTTTTTGACACCATCCACCATTCTGGAATTATAGCTAAACTCACTAAACTAGGTATAAATCCCTACATCATAAGATGGGTTGCCAACTGGCTCACTGACAAAACCCACACTGTAAAAGTTGCAGACTCCAAATCTGACTTCAAACCAGTGACAAGTGAAGTACCACAGGGTTCAGTCCAGGGACCTCTCCTGTTTGGTATCTACTTCTCTGAAGTACAGACTAACGCAGAAGGCCTCTGGCTAACAAAGTTTGCATATGTCTTCAAACTAGGAGCCATAGTCGAGTCCCCAAATGATGTGGACATCCTACAGAAGGGCCTCACTGAGACAGATTCCTGGTGTCAGAGGCATGGCCTCAAGCTCAATGCCAAAAAGTGCATCGTCATCCCCTTTGGTAAAAACTCTGTACCCATGAACTACCACATAAACGGCAGTCTACTTAATGCTGAATGTGTGATAAGAGACCTTGGGACCCAGGTGGACAGTAGTATCTCCTTTGATAATCACATCGCCACAGTAGTCAGGAAATCCTTCTATGTGGCACACCTCATCAAAAAAGGGTTCTCATCCAGGAAAAAAGAGGTCATTGTTCCCCACTATTCAGCACTTGTTAGACCCATTATAGACTACAACTCCCCCTTTTGGAATGTACCTCACAAGACAACTGCAGCAGCTGGAAAGGCCACAGAAGTACCTCATAAAGAGGATTACTGGCCTCAAACAGATGCTCTACACTAACCTTCTCAAAAAAACTCCAGATTTACTCTGTAGCATATCGCCTACTCTGAGGAGATCTCTGCCTAACATATAAAGCTATGTTAAATCCAGAGGTGTTGAACATGCTACACTTTAAGAAATCCCAATCCCTCCATGCTACATGCTCTAGGGACCTAAACCTTGTCACCACAATAAACAGGACACGCTGGAGGGATAGATTGCTGTCCCAGAGACTTCCTATACTCTGAAACAAGCTACCCATCTATGTCAAGCAAAGTTCCTCATTAGCACTCTTCAAGAAAAATCTTGATGAGTGGATGGGAAATAGGAAATACACCCCAGGGATCACTTCTGTGGCTCTGCTCAACAGAAACACAGGAAATTAACTTTCTTGGGTGGCATAAGCCAGGGAACCTTGTTGGCTAGGCTTACTTAGGCCCTTGGGCTGATAGCCTAGTACCTACCTATGAACCTATGAATTTGAACCCATACCTTCCTTTCTATATAACTGAGGACTAACTGCTGATACCACAGAAGAAGTAACATTCCACAGTTTAGAAAGTAAATATTAGACTGGCTACCTTGAGCAGAGTACTTAAATTCATATGACCACCTTTGAAGGGGAAAACAACACTTGGAGGATTTAAAACCCCTCACCTGTGTTAATATTACCCCTAAGCCAAATGGTACATTTGACATTTCTTGAGTAACACCTTCCTTCTTGTTAATATTTACTTACCCAATCATATTATGCACATTTTGCCAGATTCAAACACCTACCAAGTCCACATTCTCTAGAGCTGTGTGTTATCCTCTTGTCAAGACATAATAAATCATATCACAGCTGTCAGAAAGAACACAGTTGAACAGATAACCTGAGAAGTGGGTTGGAATGCATATTGCTTCTGCAAAAGAGGATTTCAGTGATTAGAATCTGCTAGTCATGCAAATGTTACCATTAGGTTGAATTATCTACACAACATCTGTTAAGTAAGCCAGTTCTGCCTAGCCCTATTCTCTTACACACTCAAGATTAGTTACACATTGTCAGATTAGTACACCAACCTATCGAAGTCTACAGTCTGTTGAGATGTGCATTTAACTGCTAATACCATAGAATATGCCATCTTACAGCTGCCAAATTTCACACATTTGAAGAGAGTAAGACACATATATGGTGGAATGGGTGATGTCAATCACAGTTCACAACATCATACTGTATTAATTAGTCAAACATCCTCTCAAGAATACATTAAACCATTGGGACAGTTATACTCTAAAAGAAAAGAAAATAACTCTCTTCTCATACTGATGCCAGTATTGCTTTCTGTCATGCAACATGACAAAGCATATTAGCTTGATGGGCACCATACGAAAGCAGCCAAAGGCAAATTCTCAGCAGTTTTTGCCAAAGTACATGAACTGTCAGTTACCACTAGATAACATTGCTACTCATTGACAAGAGTTGTGCAATGATGGAAGCAGCAAGATTCATTTCTATGGAATTCCAAGTTGTTATATCCATTTCTGTTCAGTGATACATTTGTTAGTTCACATGCAGGTAATGAGATGTGTGTATATGACTGATACTATACACACATTACAGGAGTGAAAGTCATGATAGACTAACTCATATGTTACACAGCAATGCTGGCACAGGTGAAGTCATGAAGGAAATTGGACTGTCATGTGCCTGACAAGTCACAAGTGAAGAAATTGTGCAGAAAGTGATGACAGACACATTCAACAGGATAGTGTTGGGTGACAGAAGTGTAGCTGGCTCAGAAGATCTCTGTGCTGGTACCATGAACCATCTCTCCACCCCACAACTCTGCATGGGATGAGTAAAAAAAAAAATAGTGACAGCTCATACAGTGAAGTGCCACCCATGCCTTCCTGATTGTTGACGTCACTCTCAAACTGTCAGAAACACGTACTAAAGCACACTTCTGCCAAGCTCATTTGCACATTGGATGGCAAGGTATTAGCACACAGGCATTATTTTTTGAGTTTTTGCCATAGGACAAGAAATAGGAGTAGGCTCTGTTCAACATCAAGTGCAGTGCAAATGCTGAGTATAGAAATAGAGATTTGTTTATAGGCCATTTCTAGCCACGTGAGTGGTATGTGAATCTATTTTTGACAAGATTAAGGGTACAAAATGGGATTAATAGAACAGTGGTGAAAATGGGGGGGAAAGCCTAGGGTAGGACACTGGGGACATAATTAAATAATGAGAAGGCTGGTGGTGGGAGAGGACCATACTTATCTACTCCTTCACAAGCTAATACTGTATTTTAGAAAGAATTTACGAAATATGAATAGGATATGTGACGACTTAAAGATGTGTGACCAGTTGAACCAAATCAAGTGTGAGGATATGTGACAACTTGATGTTGTATAATCAATTGGAACAAATCAAGTAATTAATACACACACACACACACACACACATATATATATATATATATATATATATATATATATATATATATATATATAGTGGAAAGTTAAGTATGGAGTGTAATTTATTTTTGATTCAGGTGCTCTTTTTTAAAGAGAGAGGGATGTTGGGGAAGGTGTTTAGGAATAACAGGGGTAGCTACATAAGACAGATTAGGTAGCAGGCACAGACATAAAGAACATACAAAATAGTATTGGATGATGATGGACACAAGAGGAACACCATGCCTGAGGTTCTGCATGGGACTTGGGAGGCACATCCCTCTCCAGCATGGATGTAGTGGGAATCTAGTCCTCACCCTCAGAACTGTCACCATAGTCTCCTGTTGCAGACACCTGGGACAGTGCTGGATGAGACAGTGATTGGGAAATTTGCTGCAGGGTCCTTTCCAAATAGTCAATGTGGGCACAGAAGCCTCTCTCCGTTATCTCCTCCACCAACCCTGTCAGCTTCTGTCGGGTAACATAATCACCACTTCCACTGGTACTACTCCTGGTGGGTATCACTGCAACAACCCCCAGGGCAGAGCTACCTGATGCAGTTAATGCAAGTAGTGTAGGCATTGTGGAGGCAACCATGGCAGGTTGTCACACCATGGAGAACTGCATTCCCACAAGATAATACACAGAAATAGGCTAGAATTAATGTATTTGTTATTTCTTCAGTGAATAGTTTAGGAATGAAGCACAGCAGTAACAGATGGATGTGTGTGCTGATCACTATACATACATGATCCACAGTGACTCCAGCTTATGATGCTTATTGCTGATATCTCAGTTGCATTTCAAGTGATACTATCCCATGCTGGGCATGCACTCAAAAGATGATCTATAGCATTCATAACATTAACAGTGTGACACACAGATATGAAATCACCTGCATTATGTTATTGTTTCTCTGTGTTATCCTTATGCACATTTTGTTTTAGTATGAAAGGATATATTGGTGTGAAATAGAAAATAATAGTGTGTCAGTGACAACACCTTATAATCAAACCTATTACAAAAATGGAACATGAACTTTTAAAGTCTGTGCATTAACTATTAATGTCACAGGGAAGTCGTATTCCAAGTGTGTAATGTGAGGACTATAGATGTGTCCCTGACTGGAAATATACCAGACAGTCCTGTAACTGTTGCAGTATATGCTGTTCCTTTAGTGGAGTAATAATTTGAAGTACAGATGCATTTATGTGTAGTACTTTCTCCTTGTATCAATTGCTTTTATATCTTCAATGCTAACTGATGCATTTTGAAGTGAAGCTTATTTATGCAACCAATGACAAAGTCTTACCACATGCATAATTATCTTTTGAGTTTTTGCCATAGAAGTGCCATTTCTTTACCATCAGTCCTGACCACTGACAGTGCTCCATGCCAACTGTCATGGAAAAAAAAATAAAAAAAAAATAAATAAAATAAAGAGCCTTTAGAGGCACAGCCAATTTTAACCAGATTTTACGCAATTTTCTATCCCTAGGGGAAAGATAACAAGGGTCAGCAAGTGGAATTTTGACTATTTTTACAGATTTTTACAGACCGCATCTGTCCATAATAGACATGGGCACCACCCCAAGAGTGAATTTGCGATTTTCCATCCATTGTTCTTGATTGTGTTTGAAGATGGTCAGGAAAGGGGTCTGCTTCATGTCACTAGGAAGCCTGTTCCAGAGGAAGGGCAATCTCTGGGACACATATGTGTCTATAGCATGATGTATTCATGTCAGAGATCAGGTTTAAGAAAATAGGCAAACAAAACAAACTTCTCAAAAGTCCAAAAACCAAAAAATGGCAAAAAAAAAAAAAGGCAGAGGACAAAGTAAATTCACTCTGTAAGCTTTTACTAAAAAAAATACACTATAAACATGAAGCACTTTTCATCTTGTTAAATACAAAGACTTCTTCAGGGCATCTGAAGAAGTCTTTGTATTTAACAAGACAAAAAGCGCTTCATGTTTATCGTGTATTTATTTAGTAAAAGCTTACAGAGTGAATTTATTTTGTCCTCTGCCTTTTTTTTGCCATTTTTTGGTTTTTGGACTTTTGAGAGATCAGGTTTAGATATTTGGAATGGGTAACCCGCATGCAGTTAGTTTTGTGAATATGCAACATTTCCTTCTGGGCTGGGTCAGACTCTGCCTTAAAGGTCAGGCACTGATCACCTCTCAGTAACAGGTAGGACACTGAATAAAGCAAGAAGGCTTTTAATCAGTCCATATATGACATATTAGTTAGACCTTGTATTTTTTGATGAAAAATCTCTGAGAATACTCTGACTGTTGCAGGTGCCTGGCAAGATACATGCCAAAGGATGCACTGTATTTGATTATCATATTGATTAGGACCAAGTACAGTAGTATTATCGCATCCTTAGATCTGTATGCCATGGCCTTATAAGCTGACCCATATGAAGGATTTCCTCACCACTGTTGACACATGGTGGTCAAAGTTCATATTATATCCAAGTACCCAGATCTCTCACTACTGGGTCCACTCTTAGGGGGTGCTATCAATGTTGTAATTTGCATGGGTATTTGATTTCTCAAAGGGTACTATTATGCACTTCTTCACATTTAGTTTGAGGCCATGGCTCTGGCACCAATAAACTGTCTTGTCAGACCTTTCAGTAGAATATCAACCTCATTTGGGGAGTCAGTGATTACCCCCAACTTGCAGTTGTCACCAGCCTTGGTCAGCCAAAGGCCAACTATATTTGCCTTGGCATCTGAGAAGTATATCCCAAACAGGAGGAGACCCAGCACTGAACCCTGTGGTACTCCACTGGTGACTGGCCTCTTGCTGGATGTGGATCTTCTCTTCTAACAACATACATCATATCCATGAGCCACTTGGCTACCATCTGGTAACGTGGATCTGTATGCCCAATTTTGTGAGTTCATCTATAATACCTGCATGGGGTATTGTGTCAAATGGCTTGGCCAAGTCACGGTAGGCAGTATGCACTGTCTTACCCTCATCCATGGCCTTGATGACCTTCTCAAAGAAGTCCACTAGACTGACAGAATTATAGTTTTATGGGAGTGAAAATATTTAGGAAAGGGCCATACAGAGTACACAGGAGGAGATATTCTCCCCAGCATATTCCAGGACAATCTACTCTTGATCATTTACAGATAAAACATTGAAGCAGTGTTCACATGTTTTAAAAGCTGTGTTGCTGTGCTCTTTATACAAAACTACATTAGTCCCTTCTTAGTTATGTTTTCTCATGGTATTACACATGTACCATAGATTTCACAGCATGCAGACAGAAGTGTGTTATTAATATGAATAGTGACTTGAGCCCTCCAGATGACACATAAGTCACATTATCAAGCTCATCAGCCATAGGACACATTTATATTGTAACATTACCATTATAAATTGCATGTATAGTTTGCATTTGTATGGGTAGTTTATATTAAAATAAATGAAAAATGACCACATGTATTACGCCACATAAAAGTGTACTATCCCTCATGTTGATTCAAACCCTGCACCTATTGTTCTTTCATTCAAGACATTCTTTATTAACATGTTGAGCCATTCATGCAGTTTCAAGAGAATTACAATTTTCTGCATTCACCAATGTCAAAAATGCTAAGTAAGATGCACTCTCATGAATCTTATTTATGTCATACCCTACAGGACATTTATGACTGCCACTGGTGTGCAATAGCAACTATCATGCACAGGATGAAGCCAAAAAAGTGTCATGCATAAAAAAGGAAATTTATATTGGATTCTGATTTTGCTTCTTATTGGTTTTATACACCAATTTTTAGATGATATTTGTATTTTGTGGCAAGACACATTAGACAATTTAACATCCTTTTTAGATTATACTGGAAACAGAAGCACATTTTTGAAGTTTACATATACATATTCTATGGAGAGTATTAATTACCTGGATTCTAATTTATATAAAGATAGAAATGCTAGTATTTTTCAATTGAGTTTGTATCAGAAGGAATCCTTTTCAAATGCATACTTAAACTTTTTAAGTGAGCACCTCTTTTATCAAAAAAAGAGCATTATAAGAGGTCAGATGATAAGAGCAGCCCAAGTTGTATGATTTCAGATTGCCGGCAATTTCTACATAAAATAGAATTTTTTGAAGGATTATTTTTAAAAAGGGAATACCACCAAGATTTGATAGCTAAGGTGTCATGGAAGTTTATAGGTAAATGTGACAGAAATTTAAACCTATTTTGGGTCAGGGTCTCCATTCTATTAAAATCAGGATTCATTTAGAAGTGGTGTTACAAAATGTGTTTGCTTATAGTTTCAATTGCAAAGCTAAGAACATTGAAAACATTATTGCAATGTTTTGGAGTGTCTTGACATGTTTCCCAGACATCAGCGATTGTATTCCTACAAAGCCTAGTTTTGTACAGAAAAGGAATAATAATATTAAATACATTTTGCAAAAAATAGTTGAGACAAATATTCTGCACAGAGCCAAGAGTTTCTGCACTTTCAAGTGCGGTTTGTGCCATCAATGTAAATATTAAGGCAACAAGCAGAACGTTTATTTGGTCACTAGAGATTTAGAAATAAATTTGATGGGACATTTCAATTGTAAAAGTAGAGGGGTGATCTACTTTATTTATTGTCTGGCTTGTCCACGTGGTTACTTAGGAAAAACTGAACATATTTTAAAAAAGCAAATTTATGAACATGTATATGATTTAAAACTATCAATGAATTTAATGCTTTATATAAGTACACAAAAATTTGTAAATTGAGTAATTTTGGATTTTTTTGTACTTGATCAAGTGTCTATTAATCAGACAGGTGGACCATGGGAGACCTGGATGGAATATAATGAGTTCCTTGGGCAACTCAAACTAGGTGCTGGAATACACCCTGGGCTGAATGATATTATTTATATTTCTAGTGCATTGAAGATTCGAGCAGCTAAATTACAAGATACATTTTGTTATTTAAAGGTTCTACAACTGATTTATGATCAATACAAATTCTGTGTATTTAATATATTATTATTAGTTCATGTTTACAATATATTTTTATCTAATATATTTTCATCTAGGATTTTAACATGTATAAGGTATGGAATAGCACTTTGGCATTACTTCTGTCCTGATTAAAGCAAACCATTTTATTTTCGGGGGAAGGAGGCAGCTGATTAATTTAATTATTTAATTGATTGGATTGCAGTAACAATGCCACATTTTGGGTGATTGTAGCTTTAAATAAGAGGTGATTTGATTGTTTTAGCTGTTCTAATGACGTCTGATATTTATAAGATGAAAGTGCTTAACTTTATCATTTAATAAAACTCTTTATTTTTCTGCACACTGTCTCCAGACCATTCGTCGTCCTGCTCACATTTGTTTTGGGTCATTTGCATGTGTGGTTGAGATCTTTTGGCCTAAGTATTTATTTAATTTTATTTTATTTATTCTTTTTGATCAGACTAGTCCCACCTGGCTAGTAGCCTATTTTTAGGGGAGACCTAAGGTGGGATTTATACTACTGAGGAAATTTGGCCAGGGCATTAGGGAACTTCCCCTACTCTTTTCCATAGGGGATGAAATTGTGTGTGGCATTTTTGCTTCCTGCTTCTGGTCTGGGTGCAAAGGTGGCTCTGAGAAGCTGCAAGCTACCATAAGCAAAAATGGAGGTTGTACAGCTGAATGCTAAGGTAAATTGTGATTTTGGTACTGTTAATCAAAGAGCAGATATGTTTAACTCATCAGAGAAGGAGTTGCAAGCAGTATGAAGGAAGCAGATGCAGTGGAGATAGATTCAGAAGAGGAGTTCTAGCAGAAGCTTTTTGAATGCAAGGATGCAACACAGGATAGTATTGTTACAACCCTCCAGTCGGGGGGGGGGGGGGGATGCAGGATGATATATTGCTGGAGATGGTGGAGGAAAGTGAACTAGAAAATGGAAATGATTTGTGCTGGGGGGAAATGATGGAGAGAATACAAAAGGAATAAGGGCTGCAGAGTGAGGAAAAAGATAATTTTTGTGACATTATTTTTGAGACTGGGCAGATAACAGAAAAAGTTTATAGAGGAATATGAAAAAAAGAAAAACTGTTCACTCATGGAACTTATATGTACCTAAGCCCTCTTTTAGGGAAACTAAGAAAAAAATATTCAATTCAGAACTGAGGATGTAATGGGATCCTATCTCGCCTACATTCATGACAGATGGGTTCGGAGCCGATCCATCGGCTCCGACTCGGCAACTAATACACTAGCACGAAGTCTCTCATTGGCTGAGCTACTCCCTATCCCAGGATGCACTACACCTGCTTCCCCAGATCTCGTTTGCCGCTTTACAAGCTGGATGTGGTCTCGACTTGGCTGGAGCTAAGTGGTTCTTTTTACCTTTATTGGTCTTTGACCTTGGGGTTTTTTGTCATATATTAACCAAACAGCTGTTTTAACAGCTATTCCTTATTATTCCTTGCTATTTGTTACATTTGAGTGCTTGAGTGTCTTCTGGTACTTTATTTTTTCAGTCGGGCAAGGCACGTTTAAGTTAGAGGGCCTTTGCCCTACCCTTGTGTGCTATTTAGCCTTATTTACTTGTTGTGGTTAATTGTTTTTTCGGGCCAAGCCCGTTTAAATTAGAGGGCTTTGGGCCATTGGACTTGTTTTGTCTGTTTGTTGTGAGGTAAATTTTTTCTCTTAAGTACTCGCGCCAGTGTGTCTCGCGCTTTTCAGTTGGCGCACTTCTGTTATAGTGCTTACTTATTGTGGTAAAGTTGAAGAGCCTGTACCATGTCTAAGGAACAAAAGTCAGGTTTTAAAAATTGCACTCGGTGCAGTTATAAAATGTCCATCACAGACAGCCATTCAGTCTGTGTCTATTGTTTGGGGCCTAAACATCTGCAAGAGACTTGTAGTGTATGTCATGCTTTTTCTGCTAGAGTTCTTCAAGAACGTAAGAACAAGTTGATATTGAAAGGGCTTATCAAACCTTCCTTTGAGGAAGCTTTAAATCCTCCTGTTGCTTCCAAAAAGAAAAGATCGTCGGCACCGACAAGTCCGTCGGAGCCGACTACTAAAAAGACAAAATTGACCTCTTCTTCCTCGGCTCCACTGACTTCGGGGCCGAGGGTTGAAGGGTCTGCCTCGATACTTCCTACTTCGGCTCCATTGCCTTCAGAGCCGCAAGTTGGAGTATCGAGAGGTGAATCACCTCCATCGGTTCCAATGGCTTCGGAGCCGGTGGAGGTGTGCAGCTCAGACTCTTCTCCCTCGGCTCCGAAGAAGGCTCCGTCGGTGCCGATAGTGGTCCATGATGTGGTGGAGTCGGCGCCGATAGTATTGGAGCCATTTCGGAGCCGGTCCCCTTCTATCTCGGAGCCGAGAGGAAAGTCTTCTCGAGTGTCAACCTCTTCTAAATCCTCGAGACTGTCAGATTCGGACCTGGATAGGGTTTTACAGAGGCTATTCCAATCTCCAGTGTTTACTAAAATGGTCTCGGCTCCAGCACAGTTTGCTTCGGAGCCGATCCCCCCTCCAACACATTTGATTCCTCCTCCAACCTCTTTGGAGCCGTTGGAGCCGGTGGTGGTGGAGCAATGTGGAGCCATACGGTCGGAGCAGAGACCCCTTACAGGCCTCTCGACTCTGACTGTGCTTCCTACCCTGTCCTCTGGTTCAGGGTTTGGCACTGCGACCTCTTCAGCTGGGCCCGAGGGGAATACTTTGGGATTGGGTGCTTCGGTACCTAGTCTTCCTCTCGGAGCATCGGCTGCTGGAATTCCCAGTGCCATCGTGGCCTCTAGACCAGTGACCTCCTTGGAGTCTGGAGGTCCGGCCTTTGAGGCCATGAGGAGCGCGCTGGCCATGCCTTTGCCGGTTCAACTAGATTCTACCTCACCGTCCCTAGATTTGGAGACTGGTGCCTCTGTTGTGTTGCAGCCCCCCGGCAGTGGGGCCCCAGGGCCTGAGGATACCCCCATCGGGGGTTCCCTTCTTCCGGGCGGTCCGTCCGAAACTGCTTCGGACGAACCCCCACGGAAGAAATTGTGTAAGAGGAAACACGTAGACTCCCAAGATGAGTCTATTACATCGGATACTGACCTCGATGATGCAGAAGGGTCCCCCAAATCATCTTCGGATGATATCTCCTTCTCAGATATCTTGGAGATTCTGAGACAGCGAGGTGACTGGCAAGCCAAAACCCCTTCAGCTGAGGAGTCAGTCTTCCTCAAGGCCTTTGGGGCCCAGCCTTCCGCCTCCTGGGTGTCTCCGCCCTTCGATGAACTCCTTGATTTGGTTTCTCGAAGGGTGTGGGAACACCCTGATTCTGTGGAACCGGTGCCTGCGAGGCCCAATAAATTTTTGTCAGCCCCCCCCCAGAAGGAGTTTCTCACTAAGGGTGTGCCTGTAGATGCTTTGGTGGTGGCTTCTGCCACACAGCAGGACGTGGCAGAGGCTTCGACGTCTATTCATCCTCCTAATAAGGATTCTAGGAGTATGGATAGGTACGGGAAGTGTACCCTGTCCTCAGCGGCCTTTACCTTACGGTCGCTGAACTATTTATGTCATTTTACGAGGCTCCAAAGGGATCTTCTCAAAGAGCTGAATGACTCTCTTGTTGGTAATCTACCTGAGGCGCTGGCCCCGATGGTTGGCGCGCAGATGACTACCCTATTTTCTATTGTCAACTCGTCCATGAGGCTCATATCATATGCGGCCGAAGGGGCGAGTAGAGCAGCGGGAACAGGCGTTGCCCTCAGGAGACAAACCTGGTTATGCTTGTGTTCGTTCACGGAGGCTTTCAAGTCTTCCTTCGCCGACGCCCCCTTTGATGGGTCATCTTTGTTTGGACCCAAGGTGAAGGACACACTAACTAGGTGTGAGCAGGAGGGCAAGACTTTGACTGCCGTTGGGGCCCGATTTTCCGCTCCTTCTAGGCCTTACCCCAAGGCTGGGAGAGGAGGGAAAATGTGGTTTAAAAAATCTCAGAAGTCTTACCCTACTCCACCTAGTGATTCCCCCTCCAGAGGCGGGGGGGGGAATTTTGGAAGACGCCGCCCCAGAGGTGGCAGAGGCCCCCGTAACTCTGGAGACCGCGATTCCTTTTGTGGTTCTTCATACAACCAGCGTTCCTGAGTTGTTGCCCGACTGTGCCACTCCGGAGCCAGTCGGGGGTCGCTTTGCGGCGCACCCACAAGCTTGGGAATCCATAGCAAGCGATCAGTGGGTGCTTCGCATCATCACCGGAGGATATATCATTCCCTTCATCAAACCCCCCCTTTCTTTAAGGGAAATCCCGGACGTACCACCCAGTCAGCGGGATCAAGCAGCATTAGAGGTTTCAAAGCTGCTAGAAAAGAGAGCCATCCAGCCTGTCCCCATCGACCAGATCGGATCAGGAACTTACTCAAAATTATTTTTGGTACCAAAAAAGACAGGGGACTTCAGGCCCATTTTGGACCTCAGTTCATTGAATCGTTCCGTAAAGAAGTCCAAATTCCGAATGGTCACTCTTCAATCTATTCTTCCTTTGCTGGAAAAAGATGCATGGATGTGCTCCATAGATCTCCAGGACACTTACTATCACATTCCCATAGCTCAAGAGTCCAGGAGACATTTACGCTTCCGCCTTGGAGTCAGTCATTTTCAATTCCGAGCACTGCCCTTTGGTCTCACCACAGCCCCCAGGGTGTTCACCAAGTGTCTGGCAGTGGTAACTGCTCACCTGAGAAGTCTGGGATTCCAGGTGTTTCCTTATCTAGACGACTGGCTCCTTACTGCCACCTCCGAGCATCTACTACTCCAAGCGCTCAGAGCCACGTTCACCTTGGGCCGTTTCTTGGGGATCACGTTCAATTTGCAAAAATCTGTACTACAGCCATCTCAGCGTATTACTTTCATAGGCGCAGACTTAGACACAAAAAGAATGCGCGCCTTTTTACCGGCAGCAAGAATTCAGGTGTTACAAGAACAAGTCAAATCCTGTCTCCCCCTACAAAGAGCCCCGGCCCATTGGATCCTACAACTGTTGGGCTCGATGGCGTCAACCATGCTTTTGGTTCCCTTGGCCAGGCTTCATATGCGAATTTTACAATGGCTACTGTCGGTTCAATGGTCTTTTCAGGAACTTCCCTTGAACCACTTAATCATAATCACGGAAAGTTGCCGTCGAGATCTGCATTGGTGGCTTCTTCAATCAAATCTCGACCAGGGGTGACCCTTTATACCACAACGTCCCGTTGCCAC
The DNA here is from genome assembly GCF_019279795.1 of Protopterus annectens. Classification (NCBI taxonomy): domain Eukaryota; kingdom Metazoa; phylum Chordata; order Ceratodontiformes; family Protopteridae; genus Protopterus; species Protopterus annectens. The sequence goes on along the minus strand of NC_056735.1, from coordinate 747,414,468 downwards.
TGTGACTACGGACGCCTCCCAGGTAGGGTGGGGGGGTCATTACCTGGACAGGTCGGTCCAAGGCACATGGCAGATCCAGGAAACGCATTTGCATATCAATGTCCTGGAGATGAGAGCGGTACTATTGGTACTCCAAGCTCTCCATCACGCTCTCCCACAGGGCCCGATTGCTATCCTATCCGACAACATGTCGGTGGTATGGTACATAAACAAGCAAGGTGGAACCAGGTCTTACCCACTATGCAGAGAAGCCATGAGACTTTGGCACTGGGCGGTAGCTACCAACCGCTTTCTAATGGCAACGCACATACCGGGGAAGTCCAATGTGATTGCGGACAGATTAAGCAGGACCATTCTTTTACCCCACGAGTGGTCCCTCAAACAGAGTATAGCTGCGAAAATTTTCGACAGATGGGGTCATCCTTGCTGCGACCTGTTTGCCAGCCCTCACAATGCGAAATGCAGAGAGTTCTTCACACTGTTCCCTTCTCAGGGACAGACTCCCAGGGACGCTCTGACTCACATTTGGCCCCCCGGTCTTCTCTATGCCTTCCCTCCATTCCCCCTCTTACTGAGGGTGATACAGAAGGCCATTTACATGGAGAGCGAGTTAATTTTGATTGCCCCGCACTGGCCTCGTCAAGTTTGGTTTCCTTTCCTACAGATTCATGCGATAGAAGGTCCATGGTTTCTGGATCCGGTGCCAGACCTGTTGACTCATCAGTCAGGACGGCTTCATCCGTCTCTCAGGTCCCTGAAGTTGGCAGCATGGTTACTCCACTTCCATCCTTAGTCCGAGACAATGCTCTTTCCCCGGACGTGGTCCACATACTGTCTTCTTCTCATAAACCTTCCACTATCAAACTTTATTCCAGTAAATGGAAAAGGTTTGCTTTCTGGGCTCAAGAACGGGGTATAGATCCTCTCACTGCACCAGTATCGGAGGTTCTGAATTTTCTGGCCTCCCTTTTTCAGTCGGGATCTTCAGTTTCTACCATTAAGGTTCAGCTAGCGGCCATTTCTAATTTTCATGCTTCATTTGAACCTTCATTGATGTCTCACAAACGTTGTAAGGCTTTCCTTAAATGGGCTTGGCTCCTGAGGCCTCCTTTATCTCATCCTGTCCCCCCGTGGGATTTGAATTTGGTTCTTGCTGCCCTAACTGCCCGTCCTTTTGAACCAGCTGCTACCTGTGATTTAAAATTTCTGTCTTGGAAAACGGCCTTTTTAGTAGCCATAACGTCTGCCAGGCGAGTTTCAGAACTTCAAGCTCTTTGTTCTGATCCTCCCTATTTGATTTTTCATAAGCATAGAGTTTCACTGAAATTAAACCCTGAATTTATACCAAAAGTGGCCTCCTCTTTCTGTATGCAACAAACTATAGAACTCCCTGTCTTTTTCCCAGAATTCTCTAATAACGCAGAATATACTTTGCATCAATTGGACGTACATAGACAACTGCGTTTTTATTTGAATAGAACCGCTCAAACGCGGAAATCTAATCAATTGTTTGTTTCCTTTGCAGAGAACAAATTGGGTCAACCAGTAACTAAAACCTCCATATCTAAATGGATTAAAGATTGTATCATTTTTATTTATTCACAAGCTAACAAAGACCTCCCCTTTCCAATCAAGGCTCATTCTACCAGGGCAATGGCTACTTCCGTAGCTTTTCATTCCAAGTTATCAATAGATGATATTTGTGCTGCAGCAACCTGGAGCTCTCCGCACACTTTCATTTCTCATTACAAATTGGATGTGGTTTCTCGAGGCAGAGCTTCCTTTGGTTCCACAGTTCTCAGGAGTGTTTTCCAATGAGCCACCTGGGATGTAGGTGCTAGGGACGCTGTCCCATCTGTCATGAATGTAGGCGAGATAGGATCCCATTACATCTTTTAGTTATGTACTTACCATAACTTCGGATGTATGGGATCCATCTACTACATTCATAATACCCACCCTCCTTCCCCCTTCCATTTGGATTTAGAGGAGCTGTAGTCCCTCTTTTCTTGGCGTTCTTTCTTGAAGAACTTTAGTTGGTTATTGTGACTACTAGTTTTTCTGTGTTTGCATGGGTGTATGAAAGCGAACAAACAAGATCTGGGGAAGCAGGTGTAGTGCATCCTGGGATAGGGAGTAGCTCAGCCAATGAGAGACTTCGTGCTAGTGTATTAGTTGCCGAGTCGGAGCCGATGGATCGGCTCCGAACCCATCTGTCATGAATGTAGGCGAGATGGATCCCATACATCTGAAGTTATGGTAAGTACATAACTAAAAGTTTGAAAAAGAGACTTTAAAAAGCACTTATTAAATCTATGTAATGATGTACAGAATTAATCAAAAGTATATGATAATAGAGGTTTATGAACTAGGATGTGAGATTGCAATGTGCTATTGAAATTGGAAAATGATTGTATTGTACATATTCCAAGTTTTATTAATGTTGAAGGAGAAGAGGGTTGGAGAGATATTGGGGCAGCCAAAATGTGCTTTTGTGTGGAAAAATTGATCATTTAATTAACAAATGTGAAAAAAGGAAATGTTTTATATGTGGGCATTTAGGACATGGTTCCAAAGATTGTGAACCTAAATGTTATAAATGTAAAAAAAATGGGACATTTGGGGGGAGTGTGAAGAAAAAGAAAATGGACTAGTATCTGAAATAACACAGAATTTAATAGAACAAAGTAATAAGAACAAAGCTATAGAAAAGGATGTAGAAGAAAAAAAAAATGAAAAAAGATAGTAGTAAGACTGATATTGAACAAGTAACTCAAAATTAAAGTGAAAAATGATTTAAATACAGTAAATGTTGAAGAAGAGTCAAGTTTAGGTGAGAATGATGATGCTAAATGGATTACAGTTAAACAAAAAAGAAATTCAATTGGAACAAGAGTGAGAGAAAGGAAAAGGGAAACATATAGAAGACTTAAAAAAAGAAAAAAGAAAGGGAAAGGATTAATGCATATTATTTAAAGTAGAGTTACATGTAAAGTTTTGTCAACAAATGTGAATACTTTTAAAAAGCTGGAAAGAAGGATAGGGATTTTGGAGTGGTGTGAAGCATTAGATAGTGATGTTATTATACTAGAAGATATTATATTTTTGTCAAAAACAGAAAGATAGCAAATAAAATTGTGGAGGGGAAAAAAGCAATGTGAAATTTCAGGAAAGAGACCTGTTCAGGAATACTTGCATTATATAAAGATACAATTAAATTGTTAGATGTTACAATTACAACAGGTAGAATTACTGTTAATGACGTAAGATGGAGAGCACATGTTATGAGAATTATTGCATTATGTGCTTATGTTATATAAAGGAGAGGGAAGAGATGTTCAGAAAGATAATACAATACGTAACAGTTAATATGGAGATAATTGTAGTAAGGGACTTTAATTGTAATTTAAGACAACCAAACAAAAAGGGTTATGATGTTAAAGTAGACATTATAAAATATGGACAATTACGAATATGGAATTTAGAGATCTGGACGTACAGAAGAGATAAGAAAAAAACAAAAATAGATTATTTTTTTCTTATCAGACAGTTTAGTAGTAATTGAACAAGTAATATTATTGACAGGGTTTTCAGATCATAGACCAATATTTTTTATGGTGAAACGAAATGATGATTATATAAAACTAGGGGAAATGCATACAAAGAATAAAGTAAAATGGGATGATAAAGGGAGAAAAGAGTTTATGAGATTATGGCAAGATCATGTAGAAATGAAAGAATTTTACAAACATTGATTAGAATGGTGGTTACATTTTAAACTGAAATATAAAACATATTACATGACATAGGAGAAGAGAAAATATATAGATAAAAAGGAATTATAAGAATTTAAATAATGATATGATTGAGTGTATAGAAAAGAATGATGGGAAATTATTAAGAAACAGAAAATATATGAAATGAATAAGAAAAAATAGAGCATTTGTTGTATAAACAAAGATAATTTGAAAGGAAGAAAATAAGAAATTGCACCATATTTAAGTAAAATAATCAAAGAAAATAATAGTGTAATGAGGGAAATGAAAGATTCATCAGGTAAGATACATAGTACACAAGAAGAGATTATGAATATAATAAAAGAAAATATTAGGACAGTATTTAAAGAACAGAAAAGTAAGACATGGAAGAAACTGAAGGCACATATATTTTTTCAGACATGGAGAATAAGGATTTAGAAAAAGAGATAGAAATAGAAGAACTAGAACAGGTAATAAAAGGAACGAATTTAGAGTCAGCTGTAGGACCAGATGGAAAAGTATATAAAATGTATACAAATCTGACTATAGAGAAAAAAAAGATTTATAAAGGTATTAAATAAATGGTTAGAGAAAGTTTTTTTATATAAAGAGTTATGTTAAGGTATCATCAGATATACATGGAAAAAAGGGAAGGATGAAATTCAAAATTGGAGACCAATTGTATTAACGAATATGGATTATAAGATGTTTATGACACGGACACTGAATAAGCGCTAGGGGGGTGTTACAGTGCCTGCAGATCTGTAACATGCCCCCTGCACTGTCAAAGTGCCATATGACACTTTACAAATGAAAACAGTGTCTGCAGACACCGAAAAAATGAATGACAACTGAAAGCAATGCAGGGTGTGTGTGACAGGTACTGCGACACACCCCCTGCATTGTCAAAGTGCCATACTACATCATTACATAAAATAAATTAAATAAAAGAAAAAAATGCTTTCCCATGTTGTTGTGTCTTTTGGCTTTTCCTGGTTAGGGATCGCCACAGCGGAACTCCAGTCCGCTAATGATTGGCAGTAGATTTTTACATACCGAGTTGCTGGCTCTGAAGCACAACCTTCAATGAAGGTACGTCCATTTACGCATGTCTCCAGACAGAAGACGCTCTAACTGAGAATCGAACAGGACAATGTCTTACTGTCAGGTGACAGCGCTACCGCAGCACCACCACCGCAGTTTGTGAAAGCTAAATATCCTGACTTGGTATTCAAATGCTGCATCTACTGCATGGCAAGCTGTGACTCTAACCACTAAGCTTATGGAGCTGTCCAAAATTTCATCTATAGAATAAGCTATATTCAAATGTATAGTTGAAACTTGAACAGCTTTGTTAGCTTAGTCATTTGAGTCATGGCTTAGCATGTAGTTGGTGCATGGTTTGAATACCAACAGAGGACATTTAGCTTTTACATGGGGAAGCAGTTTTATATATTTTTTTTATTTTATTTAATGATGTAGTAATTAATATTTGTTAACCAGGGTAATGTAGCTGGTCCAAATTCCCAGTGTCTGTGGAGATATAAGGTGAAAATCCCCATTTAAACACATTGTCCCATACAGTACAGTCACACCCCAATGTAATGTAATGAAAGCACATAGGGTGAGGTCATGTAACTTATACAATGTCTGGTCACTGATATTCCAAAATGAGCATGCTGATTGCTCAGCCCAGTCAGTGTGCCCATTGTAAATCCTAGCATATACCAATGGAAAAAGGTCCGGTTGCCATAACTTTATTCCATTGCTATATACTGTAATTTTATATATTTTTTTTTTAACAAAAAAAAAAAAAAAAAAAGTAATCCGGACTCTGAACATAGTAGAGAGACTAGACTGAGAAAATACTAGGAAAATCAGGTACGTTATTCAAAACTAAAGATGCATACCTGATTTTCCTTGTATTCCCCCCATTCTTTCTCTCTCCTACCCCTAAACTGTCCGACATTTTATTTTTGTATATAAAAAAAATAAAATAGAAAACAAAAATGGAGCAACAGAGACCTTCTTTTCTGCATTGCTTCCTTTGCAAAGCACTGATGTATTGGGTATGTATGGGAACACAAGTGCCATAACATCCGCAGTCAGACCTCTCAACCAAATGGGAACAAATTTCAACAGAATCAGGGAGAAGTCAAGAAAAAATCAGGGACAATCAGGGACACTTTTAAAATATTAGTGCTATTAACTTGAAACATTGACAGAATCAGAGCATATGAATTAATACACATTTTCTGAAGTAAAAGAAGTATATAACTCTTAATTATTGTCATTATTCGTTAAGTGTAATTCACCACTTTTCTTCCAAAAGTCACTAGTTTTAAGAGGGATTAAAAGGGACGGAGTTAAAATTTGAGTCAAAATCAGGGACGTCCCTGAAAATCAGGGACAATTGAGAGGTATGTCCGCAGTACATCAGAAAAAGCCCCCAGATACTGGAAAACTGTGGAAGGTCAGCACAGCACTGGTATACAAAGTCATTTTTTTAAGAAAAGTAAATATTTTCTCTTAAGTAATGTCATTGTATAATAACAATAACCAACCCCGTGGTTGTGATATAGTAAGATTTACCCATGGTTGCCTTTATTTAATCACTCAGGCTTTGCTCTTGTGATTAAACCTCAACAATCATGGGTAAATCTTAATATGCCACACCGATGCTGTCGGTTATTGCTTAAGTACAATATATACACTTAATAATAATGTATCAGTAATGAATAATTAATATTTAATTCTGACTTCTTTTTTAAAGGAAAATGTTTGTTTGCCCTTAGCTCAGTTTTTTTAAGCAGTGTTAAGCCAACATAAGCAATGCTTAAACAGGACCTGTCTGAGCAATACTTAGCAGTGCTCAGCTCTGCTTAGCTAGCTTGAACATTGCTAAGAAGTAAACAAGCACAGTACAACACAGCACCTGGAGACTACAAACTTTAATGACAGTTAAGCACTTTCTTCCCTCTTCAAGGGACTTCCTCAGATCAAGGGATACACCCCTACTCAGCCCTTAAATAGCATAGTCAATTAAAACAATTATCCAATAAATTAATTAACCACAAAGCCACATCATTTAAAGGAATATATGTACAATTACAAAAAATTATATTTAAAAACAAATACTTAATATTAAAATACATAAAGAACATATATGAATTATATTCTATCCAATAATATTCTTCAATTTTAGCACACGTAATGGCAGTAGACTCATTAATGCCCGGGTACTCAGTTGCGTTTAGACACAATTACCATTTCAGTTCACAAATATCGAGATGACTATCCAAATTCCTACCCTGGGGATCTTTGGCCACTTATTGTATGACCAAAAACTTAAATTTGTGTTCACTAAACTCCCTTATATGTCTACTCAAAGCACTGGTCAACCTACCATGCCTGATGTTTTTAAAAAAATAGAATTGCTGAACACCTATTAGATATCAGGCATGGTAGGTTGACCAGTGCTTTGAGTAGACATATAAGGGAGTTTAGTGGACACAAATTTAAGTTTTTGGTCATAGAAGTGGCCAAAGATCCCCAGGGTAGAAATTTGGATACTCATCTTTATATTTATGAACTAAAATGGCAATTGCGTCTAAACGCAACTGAGTACCCAGGCATTAATGAGTGTACTGCCATTACATGTGTGTTAAAATTGAAGAATATTATGGGATAGCATATAATTCATATATGTTCTATATGTGTTTTAATATTAAGTATTTGTTTTTAAATATAATTTTTTGTAATTGTACGTATATTCCTTTAAATGATGTGGCTTTGAGGTTAATTAATTTATTGGATAATTGTTTTAATTGACTACACTATTTAAGGGCTGGGTGGGGATGTATCCCTTGTTATGAGGAAGTCCCTTGAAGATAGAAGAAAGCACTTAACTGTCATTAAAGTTTGTAGTCTCCAGTTGCTGTGTCATACTGCGCTTGTTTGGTTCTCCAGTTCAGAGTTCATTGCTAAGAAGTCCCATTCTAAGTAGTATTCACCTCAGCTAAGCAGAGTTGCACACTGCTGAGCACTGCTCAGCATTTGCCACCTTAAGCACTGCTCAACTGAGCTTAACAGGTTGGTGCACTGCTCAGCTTGGCTCAGCATTTTTGAAAATGGTTCAGTGATGGCAAATGGCAGGAATATGGCCTTATTTAAACCACACAGGTGGGAATACTGGCAGGAAAGTGATGAGGTTAAAACTACCAAAATAACAATTGCAACAAAACCCAAATTAAAGGTCATGCTGCTAAATGCTTGGAGTCTAAATGTGAAACTGCACTCATTAACCGTGGGAATTTCTGACATCTGTGCAGTCACAGAAACCTGGTTCAAAGCTGTGGAGAGCACCACAGCCATACCTGGTTACTCATCCTATCATACATTCAAACTGCAAACTGTGGGTACTAAAGCCAGAGGAAGTAGAGTTTCAATATATATTAAAGACATACACAGGTCCAGGCTGGTCAAATTGTATGACACACAGGAGACACTACCAGTGCAGTTAACCACTGACAAGACCCCAATACAAATCATAGCTAGCTACCAGCCCCCAAATCTGACCCAAGATGCCCAAACTGCCTATCTAGACCAGTTTGAATCTATCCAGATTTAACCCTTTACCCTGATTCTGGGTCACTTTAACTACCCAAACATAGACTGGAAGTTCTACTCATGCCAGAACACAAATGGCCAGATATTCCTCAATTTTGTCAATGCAAATGCTTTGGAACAGCTAGTTGATACCCCCACAAGAGGTGATAATATCCTGGACTTGGTATTAATCAACATGAGTAACCACTGCAGCATCCCTGCAGTATCATCCTCCCTGGTAATATCAGATCATACATCAGTCATGTTTGAAGTCACCATCTCCCCTGACCCCCCCTCTAGCTAGGATCAAACAAAAAAACTTTTCCAAAGCTGATTACAGCCTCCTGACAGATTATATAAACAGCTTCACAGCTCCCTCCCTCTCTCTAGAAATTGGCACCAGTATCCAAAGCTATACCAAATTACTGTATGACCATTTATATAGATGCATGGAGTCAGGAATACCTGACATGACTAAATCATCCTCTGCAAGTAAGAATAAACCTGTCTGGTGGACATCTGCAATAAATAAACTCTATAACAAAAGAAAAAAAAGTGCTGTCCAGGACCAAGAAGGAGCAGGTGCCCAATTGGAAGCAATCTCTCCTTAGCCTAAGCAAGCATATAAGAACAGTAGTGAAATCCTCCAAAGCAAACTTCAAGTCCAGATTGGCCACATGTACTAGAGACAATCATAAGGCCTTCTTCACATATGTCTGTAATCTCAAAGTTAGCACCCAGATCTGTTTAGAACTGGTAGTCAAGGACACCACATATACAAATGTCATAGATATACCAAACCTGCTGGCTGACAGATTCAGCAAAAACTTCACCCCTCTGCCCCCCCATCAGTAAGTCAGGACATTCCCTGTAACTGCTCCCTTCCCCTTATATCTAGGGATCAGGCCATCACTGCCCTCTGAAAGGCAAAATATACAGCCTCCATGGGACATAATAACATCCCAAGCTGCATCCTACATAAACTCAGGCAGGAACTTGCAGCAGCATTAGGCGCCCTATTCAACCAAAGCCTGATTACCGGCTTTGTCCCAGCTGGGTGAAGGACAGCCACTGTCATCCCTTTACACAAAGGTGGAGGGTCCATCTGATCCAGGGAATTATAGACCCATCAGCCTAACTAGACTGATATGCAAGGCCATGGAATGGATTATCATGGACCTCATTAACAACGACATTTTCAACCTCCAAATACTCAATCTCACACAGTTTGGCTTCATGAAGGGGAGGTCACATCTGTCACATTTGGTCGACTTTTTTGAGATAATCACCAAAGCCATGGATGAGGGGAAGACAGTGCACACTGCCTACCTTGACCTGGCCAAAGCTTTTGACACTATTCCCCACTCAGGCATAATAGATAAAACTATCTCAACTAGGCATCAATCTGTATGTTACCAGATGGGTAGCTAACTGGCTCACTGATAGAACCCACTTAGTCAAAATAGGGGAAGCCACCTCAAGCAGGAGACCCGTATTGAGTGGCTTACCCCACAGTTTGTTCTTGGGGCCTCTGTTATGTGGGATTCTTTTTTGAGGTGTAGGTCAAAACCAGTGGGCTATGGCTGACAAAGTTTGCAGATAATTGCAAGCTGGGAGCTGTCATCAACTTTCCTGGTGATGTTGACATCCACCAAGAGGGTCTCACCCAAACAAATGACTGGTGCCTGAAGCATAGCCTCAAGCTGAATACAAAAGAATGCATCATCATCCCCTTTCGGGAGAGTGATGTCCTCACAAATTATCACATTAATAACAATGTCATAAGCATGCAGTCAGTTGTGAGGGATTTAGGCACCCAAATTGATAGCAACCTGACTTTTGACCACCATGTTGCTTCCATTGTATGGAAAGCTTCCTACATGGCTCACCTCATAAGTAAGGGCATCTCATCCAGGGGTAAGGAGGTCATAACATCCCTGTATTCTTCCCTTATAAGGCCCATTATTGAGCACAATGCCCTATTCAGCATGTACCTAGCAAAGCACATGCAGCAGCTGGAAAGACCACAGAGGTTCCTCACCAGGAGAATCCAGGTCCTCAAAAATATACCATACACAGATAGGCTAAACCCCCTATCCCACCACTCTGTGTCGTACAGACTCCTCAGAGGTGACCTCTTTCTGGCATACAAGGCCATGTCTGACCCAGCCCTGATGGAGTTGCTGCATATCTGTAAGACAAACTAAACTCACGCAAGCTGCACACAATGCCTTAACCTGGTCTGTGACATGAATAGAACTTGTTTGTGGGATAGATTTGTGTCCCAAATATGTGGCCAACTGTGGAATAGAGTCCATCTCCATGTCATGCGGAGTACTTCTCTAGGCCTCTTTAAGAGGAACCTGGACGACTGGATGGAAAAAAAACAGACACCCCTGGGATCCCATCTGTGTCCATGGACAGGGGAAACAGGTGCTGACTTTGAAGGAATATGGGCAAAAGTCTTGGCTAGGCCTATAAGGGCCTCTGGACCAATAGCCTAGTATCACCCTATAAACCTATGAACCTATTACCATAGATGTTTGCTGTAATTATTTCAGGCTGTCCTGCAATGCTGTCTGAAATTATTCCCTGTGAGTCTGAATTCTGTAGTTACTGTATTGATTGAGTATTCTCTTGTTCCTTTACTAATTATTAGTTATTATTAAATATAGGTAAACCTTGTAATTGTGTCTGCTCTGTATAGAACAAAGTAAGCTCTTAGAGTACTTGCATGTGTATTCAGTGACACTGTATAGCCCACACCAATAGGCTCTGTCTTCGTCACGCTTACCATTTGGCTAATAGGCACATCACACAGTAGGATCTGTCACCCTTTGGTAAGGGCCTTACAATAGCTGATAAAGAGCTGGATTGTGGCAGTCAGAACTACCTTTAAGTGTGGGCAAAAGGGGCCGTAGCTGGTAAACCTGTGCCAGCCTTTCTCAGGGGTGTGTGTGTATGTGATTCATAAATCAGATCTCAAACTGTGGGTGTCAGCTACTTGGGCAGGGACACAAAGTATAGGTCGGACAGAGAGGGTGATGGATGTTTTGGCTTGGGCACTCTGCTGAGATGTTAACCATATAGCAGTGCCAGTGGGGAGACTTATTGAGGATCTAGAGAGAGAGGGAGAAACTAGCCCAGACTGACTGTCATCACTGTGTGCTCTGAAGGGTAATTGTACTTTACTGTGTGTGTATTTGTCCATTGTGTACATCCCTCACTGATGGTAATAATGATGATTGAGGTTCCTTGATTACTGGGCCAGTGCAGGGGCATCACACTGATAGTACATACTGGTGGATACAGCTGGCATATCACATTATGTACCATCCTTGAACCCGTCTCAGTCTGCCAATGTCATATAAGATTATTTCACAGATTGTCCAGGTCTCCCTGACCATTCCTGACATATTCTGGCTAGGTCAGTGTGTACCCCACACCTGTATCTGAATGGCTGACATCTGTGGCTAGCATATACCTGGTTAGCCCCTGCAGCAAGACAGCAGGTTATAGGTACTAGTAGCGGGGGGATGCTGGCTCTGGCTCAGCAGCACTGCATACATACTGAGCATGCAACGTAAGGGAATGAATACAGTACCAGATATTCATGTACCATTACTGTGGCCCCAGGGGTCTGGCATGTCACAGACACATTCCCCAAAATCTGTGGACAAGCATCATGTATTGTCCACCTGGTGTGCGGGAATACACATTTGTCTGGTAGAGGGCCTAAATCTATGAGGCATATGTACCCATTTTGCAAACATCTTGGTACTGCATATATCAGACACCTATGAGGAGGCCACCCTACACCACATATGCACCGATCTCTGTTATTATGTACCCCAGTTGTTCCTGGAATGTCCACATCCACCTGTAGTAGCACTCGCCTATTTTTCAGATGTAGGCTGGATGACATGTTATAATAATGTTGCCCATAGGGGACACGCAGCAGTTGATATCAGTGATGTCTGTGGGCACATAACAACACATTCTGTCATAACAGTCAGGCCGTGTCTGGTAGTCCTGATACAATCTCAGGTTACTAGGCTATGGGCCGTGAGCATACATATGCCTAGCCCACATGTTAGCACATGCGTATGCAAGGCAGCAGCTGATGCCCTATCCAACAGGGACACAGGTGGTATCCCAAGGCTATATAAGCTGTTAACCATCCAGTTGACTACTTTAGGCCTGCAAAGCTTTAAGTAGCTACACTGCCTGATGTAGACAGGGTGCCCATTCTACTGCAGGTTGCTTGTCTGCAACACTCATGTGAGCTGTCCACAAGGCAGTCCAGGTCTCTCACCGGGTTGAGTGTGTGTGGGTGTGTGTGTGTGTTTGTGTGTGTGTGTGTGTGTGTGTGTGTGTGTGTGTATGTGTGTGTGTGTGTGTGTGTGTGTGTGTGTGTGTGTGTGTGTGTGTGTGTGTGGTGTGTTACCACAGTGGAGCATAGCTTGCAGTTGTGCAGCAGTGACAGCAATGTGTGGTCTGTAATTGCAGTGAATGCCACAGTGACATAACCCCTGAGGAGTACATATGACACTGGGTAGAGGATTGTCATTATAGTCTAGTACCAAGACAGGCTATTCAGCATATACGTTGGAAAGCATGTTTATAGTAGTGTTAATTTTACATTTTTATATAATGTTACTTTTTTGTATCGATGTAGTTATTGGCATTTGCAAGGGACACGTGGCAGACATCAAAAAATATAAACCGGATGCATTTGACTCATTACATCCGAGTGATGTCTCCAGGTGCATCTGCAGTTAATGCCTACTGAAGCCTCTAGGCATCAGATACTGCTTGTTCATATTTGCATCAGTAATTCTAAAACCATGCTATGTACAAAGTTTTAAAAAATTTAATCTTAAAACTTACACAATGGCAAGCTCAACTGCATTAATATTTGATCTCTGTCTAGTGCAAGTAAAGAGACATTAACTGCTTTTTGTGATAATAATTTATATACATATCATTTTTCGCATTTTTCTAAATATCTCAAAAAACAAGTAACACAGACAGAAGTCCTTAGCCTCATATGGAAACTGTCAGCCAGATGAATAAAATGCTGCTGACAGTATGTGTGCAACTTGTTTGCTTACAAAATATTACAAATGTAATAGTTACCATGTTTACTGTGACTTATAAAATTCAGTTTAAGACCTAGAACCTAAAGAATACTACAACTATAAAAATAGTTTGTGCTGAAGGGTTTGCCATTCATACTTATTTCAAAACCTCTATGGTTCCAATGATGTGAACATTCGTTTGAAATGTGAGGACATAATTTGATTCTGTCAAAAGGCTAAGGCTCCGCCCACTGGAAGTTGCAGTGCAAACTTCCTAAGCTTTAATGGACTGAATGAGTTAATGTTCATCAAAAAGGTCAAGTTTAAGCATAGCTGAGCAGTTTTGCACAGTGTGGCATTGTGCTCAGCAATGCTTAAATGAAATATGAGGTATATACAGCAGTCTGAGAGCAGATCCTCAATGGATGAATGATTAGGGAACCGGCACTTGTACATTAGGTGCAAGGATGAAATCATGACCATTTGGCTTTTTACACATTATAGGGGGATATAAATGTTTAATTTGTTTTGTATATATTATAATATGTTAACTGTAGTGGTCCAGCTTGACCAGAAGCCCATTTGCAGTGGAGACCTGAGTACGAAAGCCTCAGTTACACACAAGTGTCCAAAACTATTACAGTTACAGGAACAGATAACATAGTTAAATCCATAAGTTTAGGATATAAAATAGATGCACCTAAGAATGATGTAACAATACTGAACAATAAGTTACAATACTGCTGTATATATCTAAGCAGTAATTAGCTTGCTATGTGAAGCTAAGGGTAGCAACAAAATAGCCAGATGTGGCAAGCCTCAAACCCAGAACCCTCTGCACCAAAGTCAGAGCATTGCAACAATATGCCAAATCAGCTATGCACATTTAATGTTTATTTTAAAATATATCATGCAGTGCAGTGATGTAACATTAGGGAAAAAATATCCAGCTAACAATTATTGAACCAAGGACCTGCTGCAAAAAAGTCAGAGCATTGTACCATTATGCCAAATCTGTGGTGGGTATTTAGTGTTTGTTTTAAGATATATTGTGCAGTGCAGTGATCTAACATTAGGGAAAATGTATACCCCTACCAAGTATTGCACCCAGGACAACTGTACCCCTACCAGGTATTAACGTCAGGACCCTCTGAACCAGAGTTGGAGCAACACACTACTATGACAACTAAGCTGTAGGGAATTAACCTCGTTCCTGTACATATATCACAAGTTACACTGATGTAACAATAGGGATAACATACACATCTGCCAGATATAGAAACCTGAAACATCTGAAGCAAAACTCAGTGCAATACACTAGTAGGATATCACACCTCTGGGGAATTACCAGTGTGTGTACCAAGACAACCCGATTCCCAGTGACACAATTTCCACATATAATGGCATAAATGACAGCTTACTTGGGGCTGTGGTGCAGACACCAACCCAGTACACAGTCAAATAAATGCTGATGGATGTACGGGATGCCTACAATATCAGGTACACCTGCCAACTGCACAGACTGCTGCAGAATGTCCACAGATGTGTCACCTACTTATGGCATAGTTGCCATCAAACCTATTCTGGTGCTGAAGTACTGGCAAGTCAGTGCAGCTTGATCTTGCAAACTCATGATAGACAGGTCAGTGTCACACACCATAGACATCCAAACACACATGTCCATGCCAATCATGTGTAACACACAGTATGCCTACACATATATCCTGCAAATACACCTCCCATAATAATGACTTAATAGCTCAATCTGTTACATTCCTAGCATGTCTCACATCAGGACACCCAGAGTCCAGTGTGTTGCACAACATTTACATGCTTGTCAATACAACATAGAAATACATGAGACATGTAATGTCCAACAGAAATGGTTGCTGTTAACACAGTCACTGCCACCCACAGGAGCACATCAAAGGCTGTGAGGGTGGGATATATGTCACAAATATGTACGTGTCCTAAATGTCCCCTACCACTGACTGGATGGCACTACTACTTAACATACATACCAGAGGCTCATACCACACCTGGACTGTTATGGGTACACACACCCTGGCCATGGTGTGACACAAGAGTTAACACTGCCCCTTCACTGACATATGAAGCAAGCAGTACCCCAATGTCATCACACTCCCCATTAGGAATCCTGGCCAGAATCCAGCAGCTGTGGCCTGCTACACATGCAGCTGTCTGTCCAGTTAACTGCTACAGACCTAACATACCTCCCAAACACCTAAAGCAGGGCATCCACAACACAACCATACATAAAGTGTTGGTGGGGGAATTCTCAGGTGACAGGAACAAGTGTCACAGTCTCCCCTTACAAACATACACAGCTGATACACCATGCACATCCAGATAGAAGGGATACATGACAGACACATCTGCCTGTCAGCTCACTGACCCCAACACATATCGTTAAACAGTACACTGCTACAGAATCTGAAGGTCTGTTAACAATGGGCACACATAGCGTGAAACACTGTGCAAATAACACATTGATCCATACATTGGACAGTAGCTTTACATAGCCTTTATGATGCTGTAGCTCCCACACATTGATAATATCCTACTCACAGGCCAGGAAAAGGGGGGAGGTCTACATGAAGCCCTTAATTATAGCACTGTGTTGCCATTCAATTGGCTAATGATAACGCAACCCAGCTGTTCGGGATGGTAGTAGCAAGTGGGAGTCACTGATTGCTGCACAGGTAATCACCTATTCCTGAGCATTATCAGCTCCCCTTTATGTTCTGAATGTATGATGGGATGCTTGACCAGGCAAGACTGGGATGCTGTCTGCAGCTGTGAAGCATGGCATGTGTGACTGCACAGATGTTTGCAGTTCCCAGGGTTAAGACTGCTTGCAATGAGGTCTGACTCATGTATACACCTCTACTGTTTAGCAGCATGGCCTTCAATGTCTGCCACACTGACAGTTGTATGTTTGTATTGATTACCTCACCACAATTACTAATGGGTCACTATGGGACTGCCGACAACTAGTGCCAGACCCATGAAGACCTGTGAAGACAGATGGAGGCCATCACTTGCAGAGCATCATGGTCTGTTTATCATATCATCCCACAATCACAGGTAATGGTACACCGGGAATATCACATGATGAAATGGGCACATATTAAGGCCAACCATTTCATGATTGTATTGAACCATATGTCTGGGTGACAGTAGAATACTGTTTAAGGCAAGGGACATACCTGCCTTGGACACAATCAGTGTGCTCACTCCTGTCTCACTGCATATAGTCCAGGACTGTACATGTCATGCCAGGAACAATTACGGAACTGTGACAGACTCATGACAATATCTGTTGGTGAGAGACAGCAGTGCGTATGCAATATGGTGGACTGAATCATCTGCCTCAACCTTGAAGCAGGTCAGGACAGTTTGCATGGTACTGTGTTTGACATGAATGGGGTGTGCTTTTCTGAAAAAGGGCAGCCTGTGGTAGACAAACATGTTCCTTTGACAGATAATTTTACTGTCTCATATGTGATTCTGACATGCTGTGCTGGTAATGCTTACAAAGTTATGCTCATGTATATGGGGCAGATGTTGAAGGGCTGAGCACAACATTACCATCTAGGCATGCCACAGCCCACCTGTGGTAAACCCATCAGATACAGAGTGGGGCTGTACTGAATCTGGGATGTCTACATGCAACAGGTGTTGAAGGCCATGGATAACATTTGTGGGTGTTAACTTAGCCTTTCCACTTGATGCTGCTGTCTGCCATAGGTACATTCCAGAACAGCCATGCTCATAATGTATTGTAGTAATGACTAAGGATTTAACAGAGGTAATTTCCACCTTTTGCCTGGATGCAGTCCCTTTACCAATGTGGTAAAGCATGTACAAGCCTTTTCTGACTTCTGCCACTACTTGTCTGAATGTGACAGTGTTATCCTCCTGAGTACCCAGGTCTGTCAACACTGTCTGTGTTATAATGGCATATCCATTGATGTGAGATATAGTGTGGCCATATCCATGACATATGGTATGATGGTACTGTTGTCTGCATTCAGCTTGAGTCCAGGATGTTGGCACCATTCCATACCCACTGTACGACCCCATAGCAGTGTGTTAAAGGCAGTTAGTTTGTCTTTGACAGACAGCACACTATGTACAGTGGATACAGCCTTGGACAGTACCTACATATGTGAGTGGTGGCAGTTAGTATTCATGCCTACAACCATATGGGTCATTGGGTGCAGCAGCATTTTCATTACAGGTGTGGTTGTGTGTCAAATATTAGTGAAATCATTTAAGACTGAAGTTAGAAAGTTCTGACAACCATTTGAGTGTCAGACTTCTTGCCCGCACTACAGAGAACTCATGCTACTGCAACAGCTGTTATTGCATCTACGTTCAATGCTTGTAAGGGCAATCTTTATGGCATGTGCCTGTTTGAGCCTTTGCCACACATTTCTTGATGGCTTTGTACAGTTTTCCTGCTGTTGAAGGTTTGTACCTATGTATGGGACTCCAACATTGACATCAATGGATTAGTCCTATAACCCCACTGTTTGTAAGTCCCTCACATAGTGCAGGGGATTTTGCTGGCACAGGGCCTACAGCAAATTGTGTGGTGGGCAGAACCTGACAGTGTCTGCCTGTTGTCTCACATAGCTATCCATTGTCTGCTGCTATCCCAGTAACCCAATACATTCCCATGCATACATGCAGCAATACCATACATATGCTACCACAGTGTACTATACTTTTAATTTATTGTTAAGAAGGGTGACTTACCTTGTGGCAACAGCAGTTTAGAGGACAATGCTTCAGGGCTGACTCTGTCGGATGCAAATGGTACACAGCCTATACATGGTATAGGTAGTGTGATGTGTGTGGCATCCTTTTACTGTGTGTGCAAGTCAGAGAGAGGTGTCAGTCCCTGGGACCCTAGGGTATCAGTGTATCTGCTATGCTTTGCCTCTTTGCCAAGGCCAGGGCATACTGGGCATGCCTATGTCTGCCTACAGGGAGAGGTTGAGGGGGTTCCTCCTCCAAGTCCCCCTATGCCTGTGGTGACTTTGGCACTGGTGGGGGGCTATGTGTCCCTTCCCTGTGAAGTTTGTGCCACAGCTGTTTCTGCAGGATCATATTGTGTAGCATGGCACATACTATGAACGTGTGCACTTGTGACCAGAGAGTACTGCAGGGCTTCACCTGATATGTCAAGACAGCGTAACAGTGACTTGAGCATCTCAAACACATGCTCTGCGATGTTCCTAGTTTGTGCATGTGCCTCATTATGGCATTCTTCAGTGTGTTTGTGTGTGTGTGTGTGTGTGTGTGTGTATTTGCATTTCTGATTGGTGCCATCATCCATGCTTCCAGTGCGTTGCCAGATTCCCCCACGACATGGCTGTACGGGATGTCCCTCCTAGCAAATGTCTGGTACAGCTGTGAGGCGTGCCAGATGTGGGAATTGTGATAACTACCAGGGCTGCCAGCACACACATTGATGATAATGGCTTGGGCATTTCACACAACCTGGCAATTGATGGAGTGATAGCCCTTACGGTTGATGTAGACTCTACCCTCTTCACTGGGTGGTGCTTTGATGTAGACATGGGTGCAGTCTCTGGCATCCAGTACATCTGGGTAGTTTGCTACATGGTGGAAGAGGTGCATATTGCTGGCTCTCTCCTCAGGGGTGCTGGGGAAATAAATGTGCTCAGTGGCATGTCTTAGCATGACATCCAGGATCTGGTGTAGTACCCTGGCTGCAGATGCCTGTGAGACCCCCATGATGTCCCCAGTAGGGCTTTGTAAAGTACCTGTGGTTAGTATTCTTAAGGCCAGACATACCTTTGTTTCTACTGGGATGGGTTCCCCTCTGTTGGCTCTGGGTTTGAGGTGAGGGTGGCAGAGCTCAGTGAGTTGCTGAAGTATGTCCCTGTCCACCCAGTAGTGCTCTACTATCACCAGCTCATGTAGCCCCTGAAAGGTTACCCTGGGTCTGAACACTCTTCTCCTCCTCCTCAGTCTGGACCAGTTGTCAGTATTATCATCATCACCACCCTCAGTCTGTACCATGTAGAGATGTAGCAAAGCAGCATCAGCCCCATCATTTTGTCAGTTAAAATTGCCAAGTGTGTACTCCAATGGTGCTGAGTATGTGGGAAAATCAGATTGAAGGGTGTTTGCATACTTTATACTGGTGTGCTGCAGATGCTGCCTGTGTGAGTGGCTATGATACATTCCACCCTCCAGCTATATTATTGAGGGGTTTGAATGGGCCACTGTGAGCGGCAGAGGCCTTACTATTTATACTTGATTGCCTTTTGTCTGTTATTTCCTTCTTTTCCCATTTCCTCAGTTTTTAAGCCTTTAAAACTGTTGCACCTAGTGGGAACATTGCTGAGTAGAAAGGGCCCTCCCCTTGACACAAATACGTTAAACATTTTTGAAACTAGCTAAGAATAGCTAAGCAGCCTCAGACACACCCCCTTGCTTAGCTACTTTCAGAAATGTTGAGCGGTGCTTAGCAGTGCACAAATCCACTTAGCTGGGCTGAATGCTGCTTAGAAATAAACTTCTAAGCAATGCTCAACCCGGATAAGCAGAGCTAGGCACTGCTAAACATTGTTCAGTTTTCATTTAAATAAATGTACTAGTTAGACATTAATTACTTATTACTGACATATTATTAAGTGTATATGTTTTACATTATATGACGTCCCCCTATGTGTTTTGATTACATTACCTTGGGGTGTGACTGTACTGTATAGGACACTTGTGTTTACATGGGTGAGTTCACATCATATATCCACTGACCCTGGAAATTTGGACCAGCTACACTATCCTGGTTAACAAATGTCAATTATGACATCGTTACATAAAATAAAATTATTTAACAATGCTTTATGTAAAGGCTGAATGGATGTCTTAGTATTCGAACCATGAACTACTGCATGCAAAGCCAGAACTCTAACCACTAAGCTAAAGGAGCTGCCCAAAATTTCAGCTATACATTTCTATACAGCTCTTTCATGATACAAATACTGTGGGAAAAACTACAACCATTTTAAATATATATATATATATATATATATATATATATATATATATATTGAAAAACACGCAAACCAAACAAAATAAGAACTTAGAACAGTCCACCACTGTAACAACGAAAGACCAGACTGTAAACCTAAAAATTAACGTTTTCGTTCTTTTTATTCACCAGAACTTCATCAGAAAAAGCACCCATACTGAAAATTTGATTTATATATGCTAAAATGAATCACATGTTTTGAAACATAGCCAATAAGCTATCTAATTCTTTTTCATCACAGAAAAGAGTATCTTACTATTTAAAAAGGTAAACTTGTAATAAATGTGTTTATAGATCATGGTTATTTGCAAGTTTATCAATTCTTTGTATTGTGTATATTTTTTATATATATGTATTTGCAAGTGTATCATTCTTTTTTTACACATTTTTATATGTAATTTCATTAGCTTTTTCTTGAAACACATTTATTACAAGTTTACCTTTTTAAATAGTAAGATACTCTTTTCTGTGATGAAAAAGAATTAGATAGCTTATTGGCTATGTTTCAAAACATGTGATTTATTTTAGCATATATAAATCAAATTTTCAGTATGGGTGCTTTTTCTGATGAATTTCTGGTGAATAAAAAGAACGAAAACGTTAATTTTTAGGTTTACAGTCTGGTCTTTCGTTGTTACAGTGATATATATATATATATATATATATATATATATATATATATATATATATATATATATATCAAAACATGTCATTAAATCAACTTTCTAAGTTTGTAAGAGCAATATTTAAAAAAGTATCCCTATTTCTGGCCTTTTGCCCTAATTTTACTACTGTGTTTGTCTGGACTTGTAATCTCCAATGTCTTTCCACCAAGCATGACACACACCCTTTTCATGCCAGCTGCCTCTTCTGCTTACACCACCACATTATAGCCCCTACATGGTTAGATACCTGCAGATACAGTGGTCCATTTTGCAATTCAGTAAACTTAGCTAATTTGCATATACCTAATAACCTATACCCTAGTTACAGCACTACACAGGAGCCTATGTCTTAGCAACCACTGTTACCTGCCATTGCATGAGTCTGCATGCTGGCCAGTATAATGGGGGATTTACTTTTAGCTTAAATAATCCCCCTTTAGTATTTTAATTTTATATTTTGTCAGATTCCATGCTTGGGTGCTACTGTGCTCCACTTGCACATAGCATATGTGCACGTAAAATTAACCTTTGATTTTTTTATATTTTGCATCAGTTTTACATGCCAGTGGTCATAGTTTTGGCCATTGGCATGCCTGATGCAACTAATACATGATTTACTTTGAGTTGTCATAGCCCCATTTTGAGTTTTTTTTGCAGTGTTGTACACAGACAGTTCCTGCATACATTTGTTATGAAGACACGGCTCCTACACGGATGCCTACCTGCTTCCTGGATCAGTAAATCACCTTATTTGCATAGTTTTCACCAGCAAATGAGATGATTTACATTCCGCGATCACGTTCGTGGTTGAACAGTACTGGGAGGCTCGTGCACACCCTCAGCACTGTTTCCTGGATCGCAAAGGCTCCGAACTCCATGTTCAAGCCGTGGCATGTAAGCTTTATTGAATTACCCCCAGAGTTTGTCTATATTGTGGTGAATTTGAAATGTGTATACAAGTTTTTATACTATGTAAAAGAAAAAAATGTTATGGGGAAAAGATTATAGAGAGAAAATATGTGAATGAATTTAAAGGCATAAGCAATTTAAACAGGGACATGACTGAATGGTGGAAAATCTTGATACAAATGTTTGCCATATTATGGTTGATCTGGAATCAGAGGGTTAAGGAAATCATGTTCAGTAAAAATGAGACTTGGCAAGATGTTGACGAAAATAAGTTTTTGGTTGTGGAAACTGGAATGGGTCAAAAAAGTAATAACGATGTGTTATATGACGAATCAAAATGAAAAAGGAAGATGTTATTTGTAAGTAATATATGTATATATTGTAAATAGTTGAAAATATGTAAATAGAATGTAAATAAGTAGGAATGTAAATAATTTGTGTGCTTGTGTAAAATACTTATGGTTTATGTAAATAAAGAACCCCTACTCTTTGGAGCTGCTAGATGGTGTTGGAGGACTCCTACAGCAGCAAGGATAAGGCCCAAGGGCAGCAGCAGCAAGGAGACGGAAAGACAAGCCATGGAGAGTTTGGAGGTGGAAAGTGCGAATTTGGAGAAAGATTTGTTTGATGTAGAGATTCAGAATGTAAACAAAGATTGAAGTGTTGTGGATATTTCAAATCAGCAGTGTTTATCTGCCTTTATGTAGAAGGAAGTAAGCGAGTTTGTTAAAGTAGTACAGATAAAAGAACTGCAGATGATGTTCTGTTAAAAATAATTGAGCAGGATGATCCAGGTGACAGTTTTGCTGTTTCATAGGGTGAGATGGCAGACATGATTTTCGGAAGTGGTGAGGATGGTAATGTGGAAAAAGAACAAGGTATTTTTTAGCATAGAATGCAGCAGTTAAAAACTTTTTCAGAAGTGACAGAAAGTAATAGAGGAAAGTAGCAACAAATTGAGAATGTGTCTGGTTTTGTGGCAGATGATAATGCAATAACTAAAACATATGCAGCAGTGGCATATCAGGGGAAAAAGGAGAACAGCAACAAACTGTAAGTAAAACTGTTTTAAAAAAAGAAGAGAACACTAACTGTGAGAATAAGAACAAAATTTTACACTGTA
Organism: Protopterus annectens; assembly: GCF_019279795.1. Taxonomy (NCBI): domain Eukaryota; kingdom Metazoa; phylum Chordata; order Ceratodontiformes; family Protopteridae; genus Protopterus; species Protopterus annectens. The sequence goes on along the minus strand of NC_056735.1, from coordinate 747,391,228 downwards.
ATAGACAGATATCATGTATTTCACAATTTGATAACTGTTCTGGGTTTTCAACCTCAAGAAATGCGGTCTTTTAAATGTACTTGGATAGAGATGTTTTGTGACTTAGCATTTGAAACTGATGGACTGATGATGAAATTTCTGGAAGTGTAACAAAAAGAACATTTATCAATGAAACAATTATTTGTTTTCTGGTAGCAACTTAAAGGTTAAAAAATATCACTTTGTAGTTTAGAACTGATGAAGTGGAAAAAGTCAATGTTTAAAAATACATGCACGGTCTGTGAAACTGTTGGTAATATTGTGAAAGTTAGAAATGACTTATGGAATGGAGAGTAGAGGTTGGATGCTGTCCTGACAGGCAAAAAAATGGGGAAAACTTGCCAGGTGTTACTTTTGTGGCTGACCATACAGGGGAATTAAGATATGTTGGCTAGCCTAAATCATATTTCTTCTGTGGGGACATTTCTTATTTAATAATGATTATGACAAGGTAGAATGTATCTAGAGTGGGGAGAAAGGACATACAGCAAGAAGGCATGTGCCTGAATGCAGGTTGTATAAGAAAGGGGACACATCTGGTTGAATTGTGAAGAACAAATTGTAAACAATGATAAAGAAGGTGAAAAGGAATTAGGCATACATGAGGAAGGGCAACAAGAGGCTGAGAGAATGAATGAACTAGATGAAGAAGAAAAAAAATATGGAGGGGGAAAATGAGGAGAGAGAGAGAGAGAGACTGAGAGAGAGAGAGAGAATATGTTGATGACTTAATATCTAAGGTGTTTGCCTTACAGACACAAGGTGCAGGATTTGAGTTTCACAAGGGATAATTGGCTAGGCTTAAAATGTCTTGCAAGGGCAGTTAGCTTAGTAATAAACTATGAACCTATCAGAATGCAAGGAAAGAGGTCAGGAGAATGGATTGATACTAATAATTTGTTTGAAGTTCTAGCCAATGAAAATCTAATTCTGATTCTTTGTGTATAAACCTAAGAAAAAATATTCAGTTGGAGAAAGAGTAAATATAAGAAAACTGAAATTTAAAAACATTTCCCCTAAACTTAAAAAGAAGGAAACACTTTATTTCTGAGTACTTTCAGTAAATTTTAACATTATTATTACCCTATAAGAAAGATACTGGAATGGTGCATTAAATGTGATGTGGATGTTATGCTATTATAGGATGAGAGGATGTAAGATTCCTGACAAGAGAAGAAGGACTGTAAACAGAAAAAAATGTGGGATACAAATATAATATGGGACTTAAAAAGGGAACATTGTTTTGGATTGGCTGTGTTGTTTAAAAAACAGTGAAAATACTAGATGTAACTTGGTAATGATTGAAAAGTTCATTGTTGTGGATGTGAGGTGGCAAGAACATGTTTATAGAATTATGGTATTATGCACATATATTGTAGGCTTACTTCAATCACAAAGGATTGTGGGTTTGCACATCTGTTGGACTGATTTGAGCAGTGTCTTTTGTAGCTGCGCAATCTAATCCAGGAGTGACAGTTCTTTCCGCACTCTGAACAGCAGTAGGCAGATATTGGTCTGGTATCACGGGCATGGATCTTCTGAGGGCTCTCTTATACTCTGCTCTCCTTGCCAAGGTGGTTTATACATAGTGAGACCTGCCTTCACTTCCTGTTCACTTCCTGTTTCCAGGCAATCTTTTCTGAGGCGAGAGATTACCAGTTGTTCATACTGATGGAGAGAGTTCTGAGGTCATGCTCGTATATGTCTTTGTTGCACGGTCTGGGTCACCCTTTCAGCCTCTTTCCAGACTCCAGCTCTCCAAAAAGGAGGTCTTTGGGTATATGGCAATCCGTCATATGTAAGACATGACCCAACCAATGCATATGTCTCTGTTTCAGGAAGGCAAACATGGAGGTGGTAACCATCCTCTCAAGCACTATGCTGTTGGGATCTTGTCCTGCTATGAGTTACCAAGTATGCTCCAAAGGCAGCACATATGGAATACACTGAGCTGTTTCTCCAGTTTTGAAGGCAGAGTCCATGTTTTGCTGGCATACAGTAATGTGCTGAAAACACAGGCTTTGTAAACCTGCACCTTGGTGTGTACAGTAAGCTTATTATTAGCCCATACTCTCTTAATCTGTCATCATGGAAAACATTGTGGCAGCTTTTACAATGTGCTTGATGATTTCATTATCAAGTGACAAGTTGTCAGAGACTGTAGAGCTTAGATACATGAACTTATAGACAACCTCCAACTCATAGTCACTCACCATGATTGAAGGCTCACAGCCCACATTTTCAACCATCACCTGGATCTTCTTTAAACTAATAGTGAGGCCAAATTCCATACATGCATCTGCAAATTGAGTCAAGAATGACAGAAGTTCTTGTTGACTGTGTGCCACAATAGCTGAATCATCAGCAAATAGGAGCTCTCATAGACACTTCCTAAGCACCCTGGCCTTTGATCTAAGTCTCAACAGTTTGAAGAGGTTACCATCCATTCTGGTTTAGAGAAAGATATCATCTGTAGCAGTTGCAAAAGCAAATTTGAATAGAACTGAAAATAAGATACAAAACGTTAGCACTAGTTCACACCCCTACTTTACTCCACTGAGAATTTTGAAAGATTTGGATGTGGATCCATCATACATGATGGTCCCCTTCATACTATCATGGAAGTCCTTGGTAATGCTAAGCAGTATTGGAGGACAGTCAACCTTTGCTAGAATCACAAACAGACCTTTCCTACTGATGAAGTTGAATGCCTTAGTCAGATCAATGAAGGCAATATACAGAGGTTTGTTCTGCTCCCTGCACTTTTCTTGTAGTTGCGTAACAGAGAAAACCGTGTCTATAGTAGACAGTCTAGTTCTGACCCCACACTGAGATTCGAGTAAACTCTCTCTGCAAGAATGTGGAGCCTCTTTTACAGCTAGCAAGGGAAGAGATAATCTGTTTCATCAAATATTAGGCTACGTGGTCCTTAACATTAAAATTATAATTGCTGGGGGCTTTAATTGTGATTTAAGGGGGAAATGTAAAAAGAAAGGGAGCGGTATAAAAATACAAGTGATAAAATACAGTAAATTAGCTATATGGAACAAAAGTCAATGGACTAATTGCAGGGCGGCATCTGGATCTGAAAATGGTTATTTTGCATTATCGAAAGGCTTGGGGAATAGCAGCTGGTGATAGAGTTGTGCTAAATTCTTCAGACCATTAAGCAATAGGGATGAAGGTGATGGAAGAAAAAGAGTATATTAAAACTGGAAAGGGAATAAAAAGAATAAATGAGAAATTATGGGGTGAAATTGGAGAATGGGAAGTACTGCTATTATGGAAGGATCATATAACCATAAAGAACTTCTATAAAAACTGGTCTGAATGGTGGACTGAATTTAAAAAGAAGTATAAAAAGTGTTTTTGCAGTGATAGGATGACATAAGAAAAGACAAAAAAGTGAAATATGGGAAATGTATAGAAATGTAGTACAGAATATGGAGAATAATACAAGAAAGTATTATGATATGAAAAAAGAAATATAGAAAAGAAATTGAGAAAAACGTAAGGCATTACTGTTTAGGCAGATATATTATTTACAGTGGAGAAGGGTGGCGTTGTTCAAATTCAGGTAGCAATCTGATGTCTAGTAAGGGTCATGGAACTAGCAGTGTAACTCCTGGCAGAGTTAGTTCATGTGGTCAGGGGTATCCACAACAAACTTGATCCTCTATAAAGCACAGTTCACACCTGTCCAGGATGCCAAGGTGTAGTGCTGGCACAAATGCTGTGGCTGCATCCTTGCAAATCTATACACATTATACCTCACAATCACCATGACACTTCACACATATACGTGTGTGCATACACACACACACACACACACACACACACACCTCTCAAAATGAACTTCATTACATCTAGAGATACTGATCCTGAGAATGCATAATTGCTATTAGCTCATTCTTTACACTCACACGCATATTGTCTGTGTCAGATTTGCCTCCCTGTAACCCCTGCCACACACACACACATGCACACATGCACACACACACACACACACACACACACACACACACACACACACACACACACACACACACACACGCACACACGCACACACGCACACACGCACACACGCACACACACACACACACTTTGTAAATGATGATGACTGGAGACCTAGGAGCCCACTTGTGCAATTTGTTTCCATTGTGGTAAGAATAGGGATGATCTGCTCCCAATGTCATTTGTACAATCTGTGACTTAGGGTTGCTTATGTCTGATGCACAGAGATGCCAGATAATGTTTGATTAGTCAAAGGTCTTGTTTTCATTTGGATATGTACTAATTTTTAATTTGTTTAGTTTACTTACCTTCTATTGTATAGTAACAGAAGTAGTAGTTTGCAGGAGAACTTGGTCACCCACTTGAGCGGATGATACTAAGAGAGCTCAGCCATCTAGAGAGGTTTATCTCATGGGTTCTTTTTGTCTGAAGCACATAGTGAGCAGGTAATGAGTGGTTTAGGCAAAAATACTTCTTTGTACTATACAACTGTAAATTATTTGTGTCTCAGTTTATTTGCTTACATTCTATACGCCTACCTTCCTCATCCCACCTGTCCAGATGATGTTGACATTACCCTAACTCCTGTGGGGTTGTTTGACATGGGCTGATGATACCTGACACACACCATGTCCATGGAATGTATAGGAAAACAATGGCCTGTTGTGTTTGACTGCATCTTTGTTGCTGTCTGTATTTGCTGGATATATCACTTATTGTTTTGATATTCCTGGAGAGGAATCATTGATTTTTACTTACTGCCTAGTTCTGTTTATGTATTGTTCTGTTTCTTCATTACACGTACACAATTCACCTTTGCTACTGCTCCTAAGAAGGTCTTAGCCTTGGGTTTCCTATGTCTGATGCTCAGTGCACCCAGATGCTGCATGGGTAAGCAAAGTCTAGTTTGTATGCATTAGTGTAACTGTTTGTATCTGCTTTGCTCTTATGTTAACTGAGTGGTGAGTGTATGTACAACTCATTGCCTCGTAACTAGTGCCATGGAATATTATGCCTGCCTCTGTCTGTCATGATTGACCCTTCATCTGTGTCAGCTGCCATTTCCTGCAGTGCTGGGAACTGTTGTCCCAGTACTTGGGGCACCCTGCTGCAACTGTTTTCTCTGTGTAATGTTATGTGATATGGCTCACACAGTCAGTATTATGGTAGATGTGGCAGGATCATATTGCAGGACACCTCTTAAGATATCCAGATACTTGGGCACTGATTTGAGCAGTCCATTTTCACACTCTGTGATATTTGTAACCTGTGCATATGCAATGTTGTAACCTTGTTCAGTGGGGTTGTGTGGGTTTCTCATGGGAGTCATGATCCAAGGTTGTAGGACATAGCCTGCATCCGTCACTAGATGTTCATGTAGAAAGCCACCCCTTGTAAACCTTAGGTACAGGTCACAGGTCTGCCATATGTGAGTCATAGAAATTGCCTGAGTGGCCTGCACACATATTATAGATGATAACCTGTGCATTGCAGACCACTTGATAATTGCAGGAGTGATACCAATTTTTGTTCACATACCTCCTTCCCAGTGTGTGTTTGTGTGTGTGTGTGTGTGTGTGTGTGTCCCACAGTTCCTCAGGATAATGAGCTATGGCATTGGAATTTTGCATGGTGGTAGCTCTTTATTCTGATGTATGTGGAAACCAGATATGCTTCCTCACATATTGAAGCATTGCATCAAGGAACTGGTGGAGTATTCTTGAGACAGAAGCCTATGAACCCCCTACTGTGTCCCCTGTAGGTCACTGACAAGTCCTTGAAGCTAAAATACATAAAGCAACACATATCTCAGTATCCACTGGGATGGGTTTTCCATGACCCCAATGGAGTCTCAGATGAGGTCAGTAGATATCTTCTATTTTCTCCATGGTATCCCTGTTTACCTTGCAGTAGTTGAGTATTTGAATTTTATGTAGTCCATGGTAGGTCAAACATGGTCTAAAAGTCTTAGAACTTTGAAGGTTACCCCTGGCAGCAGCAGCAGTACTGTCTATGGAAGCCTGTTGCAGATAACAGGTTTACAGCGGTTGCAGCAACCCCTAATATGTTTTAAAGTTTTCCTGTGGTTGTATTTTGGAAAGTGATGGAATTCAGAGTTACAGTAAGTGTTACATGCTAGTACTTGTTCTATAAATTTCTGAATCACTTTGCCATTATGTTTTGCTTTATTACCATACATCACAGCTTATTATATAATCATTAGCATATTTTGATGCTACCCCTTGTGTTTTAGTAGATGCAATGTATACTGCTGTTTGCTAAAACACAAACTCCTTAGTTACCACTAGTCATCGGTTACATGGGCTTAACACAATAAACAGGCATTCATGAACCTGGGCCTGTGATTTTTGAAGAAATGTAAATCCTGGAAGGACACTGTGGGACTACAACTGATAGTACTCAAGTATCTCTATAAACCTTACTTTATAATTTTTTTCGATAGCTTGGTACCTCATGCATATTGGCCAAGAAGTCTATGACTTTCTGAATTTTATAATAAGCTGTCTCCTTTCATTTCACAGTCCTGCATTGTCTCGTAAAAATTCTGGACCAAAATCAATACCTTATTATGTTTTAACCAATGTGCCAGTGAATTTGCTAAAATATTATTTTTTTCTTGCTTATATGTCCTGGAGTAAAAATATTAGCAATGGTATACTTTAAATAAAAAACTGGAAATTAGAATGACATGTATCATTAGATATCTTTTTCCAGATTACATTGTTGTTATGAATGTTGCAGCTTCTTGTAACACTGCATATTCATTTTATCACTGTAATGAAATATGAATATTTTCAATTGTTTTCATATACTTCATCCTGATAACCTGAATATACCCCCCATGTAATAAACATATAGTTAGTTATTCATTTAATTATCATTTTATTTACCACATTTGTGGTTCATTTTATTTATCCAGAAAGACCATGGAAAATCAAGAGACATGCATCAGGAACATGAAACACAGCACACTAAATCCAACTGAGCATTATCACAACAACAAAGCAGAATGCTAGTATAAAGAACATAACAAAATAATACTCTGCATGTTTCTGCTCAACAGGCAAATGTACTAATGTTGCAGTAACATTTACAAATCAGCAAGGTGTGTGCAAAGATAGAAATAATATAGGGACAATGTTAACTTGAGGGGCATATGGAAAGAAACAGTAAATGATCAAAAAATACATTTCATAGTTGAGATAAGTTTAGTTATAGAACAGCACATTGGCTGAATGGAAGCATAACGCTGGCAAATGGTGTAAACATTAAGTCTAAAAGACAGCAATACTGAAAGAGTTGAACTGTGAAAGCACACTCACCATAACAGTAGATCTATTAGCTGAGGTGACTATATAATAATATGAAAGCATTTGGGTCAATCAGCATTTAATCAGCATCATTTCCAGAATTTTTTTCCCTCGTGGTTATGTGCTACCTCTGTGTTGGCCAGTGCTGGTCTTGCACTAACACTGTTAGTGGCATCTGATAGCATATGACCTCCTTCTAAGTAACACAGGCACACATCTAGAGCATTTCTCCTGAGCAAAAGGGGCAGTGAACTTGTGGTAAATAAACAGAATGTGGGCAAGTTATAAACTTATAGCAATAATAATAAAGCAGTGCAGAAATACAAACAGTAACATAAATTTTGCATATTAATTTACAGCAATAGTAATAAAGCATTATAAAAGGGAGATTCAGGGTGGCTATACTTGTTGCAACAATGAATAAGATTTCACCAATACAACTGCACAGTCTCACTTTTGGCAAGAGACAGGGTAGCAATAAATGAAAATATGTGGATAGAATTCTATACTATGTTAAGGGGTTTCCCCAGTTGTGGTGAAGCTGTAAGTGGTCAACCATTATCTTCCTAATTTATTTTCCCTAGTGATATTTGACATTTATACCCTTTTCAGCAACAACCTGAGCTCAATGAACATCAAATATTATACTTTTCAGTATCAAATCAATACACAAATTATCATAGGTTTGTAGTACATAAGGAATACATACTTATCATACATTTACAACATGCAAATAGTACATAGTTTTTCACATATGTAAGACAAAACAGAAAGTTTAATTAGTAAAAGGACAGCTTTGCGACATGCCCTGGAACATATATATATATAATTGGTCCAATGTGTATTATAAGCAGAACACTTACTTATTAATGTCCTAGAGGCCACGGTGGTGCAGTGGTTAGCATTGTTGCCTCACAGCAAGAGGATCTCTCATTTGATTCTTGACTGGAGCACCTTCTGTGTGGCATCTGCATGTCCTCCCCACGGTTGAGTGATGTTTAAAGACATGCAGTAGATGTATGTGTGAATGGGTGTGCCTTCTTTGAAGGTTGGGTGTCGGGCTGGCAACTCAGCACCGGAAAAATCCACTGCCAATCATTAGTGAACTGGAGTTCCGCTGTGGGGACACCTAACCAGGAAAAAATGAAAGACTTACTTATTAATGTCCGACTTTTCCATAGGTAAGTACTCTGCTAGTTGCCGTTGCAGGACATTTTAAGCCTAGCCTGTTTCTCTTTTGGGGTAGGTTAGCCTTACCCATCTAATCACGATTGTCATTCCCATTGTTTGAAAGTAGCTTTGAGATCATAATTGATAAATCTGTTGTTTCCATCACTGAAGGGTACTTTTCCTCAAAGCTGTTGACTGAGAATTTGACATATATGTGTACAGGGATGGTATAGAGCCAAAGTCTCTTTACATGAGAGGTGTAAAAGGGCTTTCCCCAGATTTAATAAAATCCATGTAGACATAATGTAGAGCCTACACAGAAGGTTACCATGTCCAGGTACGTGGTTCCCCCTCGTCGGTAGCATGCCATGCATATTAATGATGGTGCATTGCTGAGGGACAGCCATGGAACACGGTTATTAAATCAGTCTAAGTAGTATGTGACTGTGTCTGCAGATGAGTAACACACACCTTGCAGTGTCCAAGTGCATTATATCAATGTATTTAATATTTTTTTTTAAGTTTGCATGCCACAGAGTGTAACAATTGACACGTGCCAGACATCTAAAAATAGAAAGCAGATGCATTTAATTTGTAATGCAAAGGTCAAGTTTAAGCATAGCTTAGCAGGTTTGCATGATGCAGTGCTTAGCAGTGCTTAAAGTTATCTCAGAGGTATATGTAAAAGTATAGCAGCACTCCACATAGCCAAGTGGTTAGAGTTACGACCGTAGGTGCAGGGTTTGAATACCTGGAAGGTAATAAGCATTTATTTTCCAAGGACACATTATTGTGATTATTTTTCAATCCTGATCTGCTGTGCTCAGCTAAGCTCTGCTAAGTTCTGCTGAGACCTGCTAGGCACAGCTTAAACAATCTTTGTTTATGCACTGATTAGCAGTGCTTGGCATTGCTTGGCTGTGCTTAGGTGGTTTGTCCACTGCTATGCATTGCCAGTTTAAGCACTGCTCAGCCCAGCTGCCCTGGTATGAGTGGTGCCAAGTGATGCACCACAGTTTTAAAAATTGCCCAATGGCATGTAAGGGTGGGAAAACAGTCTATATTAAGCTCAACAGGTGGGAATACAGATCAATCTGTTGGAGTGCTTCCACTGAAAGATACACTATGGCAAGCGTTGGAGAGGGTTTGCATTTTTGGGTACAGCATTGGAGGAGTCAGGAGTCCAGGGTCATGGTTGGACTCCTTGTAAAAAAAACATGAGGGCTGGCTGATGCAGGGAGGTTACCAGGGATTAAATTGCAAGGTGGAGGCCTGGGACCAGCTGGCAAAGGACCTCGTCAGTGCAACTGGTATTCCCCACACAGGTGAGCAGTGTCATCATCACCATGACAACCTGAAAAGAAGGAAGTGGGCTCTCTTGGACACCTGGGTTCAAGAATTCTGGGCTGGAAATGTCCCACATGTATGTAAGTACTATTACCTGTGTTTCACCAATATCTAATCTTGAATGTCTGCTAAACTGGTATACATAATGGTGCCCTTTTCTCTCAACAGCTGCATAGGAGAGAGCTCACAACTTTGAGGCGCATGCTGGGCAGTTGGCCAGGTTGTGTCATGAGTGAGGTGAGTACAGTTGTATTTTGCAATCTATAGTCAGATAAGCAAAAAACAAAAGAGTAAAGCATTACCTACCATTAGGTATATACAGTAACGATTGTATTGCAATGAATGTGGATGTAGACCTGCTCTTCAATAAGTGGCTACTGCCAACTGTAGTGCAATAAGAAAGGAAGAGTAAAGTATTAACTTTGCTAAAGTAAATGAAATGAAGTTTCTACTGCAATAACTGTGGAATTACAGCTGTATTGCAATACCTGCATTATAGCAACTACTGTGCAATAAAAACATGAAACTATACCAGTAAATGTAGAATTAGGGCTGTTTTCCATGAAATCAATTATGACAATTGTTCTGCAATAAAAACACAAAACATTACCAATGTCTGTCTCAGGGTATATCTATCTGTCATGCAATATGTGCAGATTCAGAGTTGTTGTACAAGCAATGAATTATGACACATGCTCCTCAATAACACATAAAGCAATAACAATAACACCCACCGTATAATGTGTATATCAAGATTATTTTGCTTTAATTATTGCATTTCAGCTATATGCATTCAGGCTTTGAGGTATGGTGCTGCAGGCACATATAACAGTGTAATAGCTGCAGACTGCAAATATACTGTCTGCAAATGTATATGGGTGAGCTAGCCAGCCCAATAATCTGATGTGGTTTGTAGACTTCACAGATATTTCAAACCACTAACAATATATTGTGTATACCTGCATTGTATGTAGTAATGCATAGGATACCTAGTATCTCTGTCATGGTTGAATTTTATGCCAGTCTGTTCAACTGTCGGTGCAGTCCACTATAAAACTGTACTACTAATACCAGGTGATATATTCGTTCCAGATGAACTCTAGGCAAATATCAGTCAGTAAGCAAGTAGCAGTGACTCAGTAGCTAAGTTTGTTAAATGCTCTGTCTAAAGTACATTTTGCCACACACAGACCAGGGTTTGAATCCAGTGCACTGTTGCACTATATATTATAGTAGCAGTTACAAAATGATTACAGATTTTTTCTCCACGAGAATTACAGGAAAAATGGGAGAGTTAGGCCATAGTCTGGATACATAATTATGTGCTTAGATATCACAGTCTGTTAAAATCATTACCAGGTATGTGAATATACTGCATAAAATAAAGGAAATAAATATAATACTATTAAAATGCAATAAAAGAAATAAAATGTGTAATCATTGGCATGGCTGTATGCCTGGAGTGTCTGTTAAAGGTTGCTGCAGTCAATTAATACATTTAATGCAGATGTCCTCTACAGTCACCGATATTGGGTTCTATCCCCATGCCTGTCAAGCAAGGCATGATAGTAGTATAGTTTTTGTACTGTGCACATACATGTCTGTCAAGTGTCATACTGTCACAAAATGTAATTAGTAGTGCATAATGGTTCCCTATTAGAAGACCGAAGACACATTCTTTCAAATGCATCTTGGTCAAACTCAAAAGCCTGAAATGGCAAAATATCGAAGAGGCTTTTAAGCAAATTCTTTCCCTGGGAAAGAATTTGCTTGGCCACTTTGTTACTTTGCCACTTTCGGCACTGTAGTGCGGTCTCGGAGTTGGTATATTTAAGTAGGGGGGCAAACCCCCCCCACTTAATGTAATGTTTAAAGTGTTTTATTTATTTAGTTTTTTTTTTGTTGGAACAGCGATTTTTTTTTTCCTAGGAGAAAAAAATCGCTGTTCTGACAGTTCGAAATTGTAAGCTTTTGCTTACATAAGGTCGATTAAACACCATTTGCTTTTTTTAAGCATTCAGTGATCTAATTTAGACCCTGCATAATCCCTCTGTCAAACATTTATCATCAACATGAGTATCTGTCCAGGAATGTATCACTACATCAGGTCACAGTACACCTTGGTAGTTATATAGGTCAACCTGATCTGCAAGTGTTCTGTATAGTTTACTACCCAGAGTTGTTACATCTTAGCCCATACTGCTTCTGGATAGCTTGAGATGTATGTACATGCTACAGCAGCTATAGTCCACTTCTAAACATAAAGAAATGACAGACCTGTCGAGAAGATAGCAATACTGTTCTCCATGAAATAGACTATAATGGTATTAATGGACTGTGTATTTCTCTCTCTCCCCACCCTTTATCTTCATTTATTTATTATTGCTATCCATTGGTTATGGTTTAATATTAACATCTGTTGTTACATTAAACTTTATTTGGGGATTTGTTTTTCAATTGTTATGTATTATAATGCTTGCATATTAACATATCTTGTTAAATACCTATGTTGGCCATATGCCATAACTGTTACTGGCATGTTGTTAACATACTGACTGTTATGTTATTTATTGTCATGTTACATATAATATGCATTGAAATGTGATTGGGTTATTTCCAGTGTTTTGGCATGTTATTACTAACAATGGTTTTGTTCATAACTAACCTAAATGTATTGCTTCACCTCCATAACCACAGCATGTCAGGGTAAGCCAGTTCTTGCTGCTCCACCTACTCTACCTCAGCTAGGAGTGGCACCAGGTACCTGCGTGTCTGGGACCCAGGCTGGTGGTCCCCCCTCCACTGACCCTGAACCACCTCAGGGTGAAACTACCTCAGGGGATGGGCCCCCCCCCCCCGGAGCAGTGCTAGAGTGGAGCCAGTCACCCAAGGTCAACTACTGGCCATGGTGTGCAGGATAGTTCATAGGAGCTATGTACTACTCCTGCACCAAATTGAGGGCAGATTTGACAGCCTGGTGGAGCTTGCTGGCCCTGGCGCCCAGCCTCCAGCACAGCCACCTTCAGGGGAGTGAAGGATCAGTGTTGACTGCCCATGGGTGGGGAGCTCAGTCACACTGCTACCATCTGAAGGCACATGATTCTCAGATTATACAACACCCTCCCCATCCAAGGTGTTTACCCCCCTCATGTGTCACACACCCTCCCCATACAAGGTGCTTACCCGCTCATGTGTCACACACTGTGCCTATCTGCTTTCTTGTCTGTCTTGTCTGTCTGCAATTGCATCCTCTCTTACCCAACTTATCTCCCCACACGTACCTATATCCCTTCCCCAACATTCCACTCTCTCCTTAAAAAAAAAAAAAAGGGCACCTGTCCCACAAAAATGTATCTCCCAGTACATAGCTATACATATCTCACACGTGCACACTGGACACAACTAATTTGGTCCAATTGGCTTAACAACACATTTATGTTGTCCTTACCCCTCTATCTGGGGTTTGAGTGCCCAAATTCATCCACAAATTCTGTCAAACTACACAGCTATTGCTGTACAAGAAATGGAAAGCTATGGTTCTTTCCCTACACCCATTCTGCGCATCCCTACCTGCCTTTAAGTATGTTTTACCCCTGTTTGCCCCTATTTCTCCACTGTCCTATCACCCCCTTTTTCTTTTCTTTTTAAATTTTTAGCGCAGGTTTGTGTGGAGCTAAGCGGGTGCTCCACAATGCGGAGCATCACGCAAACCCACTTAAAAGTGCTTTAATGTGCCTTGATGATCTCATGTGTTTCTCACAGTGTTAGGCACAAACTAATACCCCCTGCCAAGTCTCAAACCCAGAACCCTGTCATCTACAGCATACTGCATTATGCCCACTAGACCACTCAGCTCTTAATTAAAACAGGTGTTTCCAGCAAAATATACTGATTGCCACTGACAGACTGCAAGTACATCTACTGGGAAACATGGGGGTGTCCCTGGCACTCTGATGCAAAAAGTACACCAGTATACAACCAGATAAATAATAATGGATGTACTTGAAGCCTGGGATAGCAGGTAGATATGCCCTTTTATCAGCAACATCTTTAAACACACACCTGCTATGGCAGCAATAGCAAAGTATATATGTACAACTGGGACGCTGCTGCAGAACAACTGCCTTTGAAAGGCATGCACATAATGATGGATGCAGACGTATGTCACAGACTGTATGTATGCACATATATCTTGCAAATACAGCTGCTGCACCACTGACTCAGTAGCTCAGTCTGTTAAATGCCTTGCATGCAGTACACTTTGCCACCCACAGTCCTGGTTTGAATCCAGTGTGTTGCACTTCAATTACATTGTTGTGAACACAGCAAGTACTAATTGAGTCATGCAATTTTAACCCACACAGGTTGCTTCTACTGAATTAACTGCTATCCATGTTTGCAACTCAAAGACCTGTAGGTAGGGACACACTGCACATATTCATGTGGCCTAACTATATGTCACGTACTACTCTGTGATTGGCACTGTTACATAACAGATGTACCTTATGCACGTGCCTCGAGTGGACTGTAAAGGGTACCCTTACGCTGGCTCTGCTGTAATGACAAAGCTGACATTGCCACCTCAGTTACACGTACAGCTTGCTGTCCTTCAAAGTGTTCACACTCCCCCTATGTGTCCTAGACTGCAGCAGCAGCTGCAGCCTGGAACATATGCAGCTATATCTTAAGCTAGCTGCTGCAGACCTACCATACCTCACAACCACCTAGAATAAGGGAACCAGACAAAAGCATACATAACAGTTGGGGGGAGTCAAAGGTCCAGCAACAGGGATATGTTTCACAGTTTTCCCTACAAAGATAGTCAGCTGATAGAATAGCATGCATATTCTGATGGGTATGATGTCTGTCACTCATGTCTTTCTCTCCTTATTGACAACACCCAGAATGTTTAATACAGAACTTCCAGATAATCACAATGTCATGTGACAATGGACAACCATATCACACAAAAACTGTGGACACACCTCATAAATCTCAACTGTGGATAGTATTTGTACCTACCTTCTGTGATGCTGTAGTCTCCACACCTCACTAATGTCCATCTCAAAGACTAAGAAAGGGGCCAAAGCCTACATGAAGCCTTTAAATATTGCACTGTGGTGGCTTGTCATTGGCTAATGAAAGCGCAACCCAGCTGTTTTGGATGCAATTAGCAAATCTGAGCCACAGATTGGTGCACAGGCAATCACCTGTTAATGAGGATTACCTACAAAAGGCAATCAACTGCTTATGGGGAAAGGTCTGTAGGTTGCTTTACTCAGACAGACAATGGTTTTGCAAGCTGTTTGCAGAGGTTCTGATAAAAACATGATTACTTCAACCTACCAGGTATGTAATACATGCCCCCATAAAATGGGAGGAAGATGGAATGGTGGAGGTATGGGGAACAGGGATTACAACAGTAGGGCTGTAGTACATCTATGGTATTGACATGTTGGTGATATGCTGCTGTCCAACAGCTACAGGTAGAGCTCTCAACTGTCCGTCCTTTGAATCAAATCACACTCTGCTTCTGTTACTCCCTCCTACAATGATCAGCTGTTGTAGGAAAGCTAGTGGATTATGAGTTAGACATATTGATAGTAAGTAAGGAAATACACAGCTATAATATCAAATGATGTACTGTAATTCCCCTCCTCTCAGTCTGTCAATGTCACATAGAAATAGCTCTGATATTGTAAAGGTATCCTTGACTGTTTCTGATGTACTCTGGCTAGGACAGTGTTTTGTTGATATTCGTACCTCATTGCATGAGAGCTATGGCTACCATACCAGTCAACCCCTTACAGCAGGAATTCAGGTCATAGCCATAATTAGTGGGGGGACACAGACCCAAACTCAGTGACAGAGTATACATATTGGCCATCCAAAGTAAGAGTACGAATAGACTAACAGATATTACTGTAGCATAAGTGTTTTCCAAGGGGTCTGGTATGTGACAGCGAGATTCTCTATATTCTGACAGCAACCATCAAAGATTGGCCAACCATTTGTCAGACATACACATGTGTGTGCCTAAAGGACAACATCTATGAGGCACACGTTCACATTCCAGAAACATCTGTACAGTGGA
The DNA here is from genome assembly GCF_019279795.1 of Protopterus annectens. NCBI lineage: Eukaryota > Metazoa > Chordata > Ceratodontiformes > Protopteridae > Protopterus > Protopterus annectens. The sequence continues at coordinate 747,375,232 of NC_056735.1, read as the reverse complement.
GAGATATGATGCCATTGCTGTCTGTCATTGTGGCACAGTGGTGTTGCTGGACTATCCCCATATAGTTGTTGTAATAGCACACTGCTATTTATCTGACACAGCTATTTGTTTGACAGTGGCTGTATGACATAGTAGTGGGACTTTGGCCATAGGGGACACACCACAGTAGACAGCAGTGATGGGTTAGAGACATACACCAAACTCTGTCATGGCATACAGGGACATAACTGGTATTGCAACTATCTTGGTGATAGCCACACATGTAGTGTGTTGATAGACTGCGGGGTATGATGTGTGAGGAAGCGGTAGATAGTGCAGACAATTTTGGTTGTGCATGGTCTGTACATTGTGGATATCTACTTATCTGGTCCTATAATGTGTTCTCCTGTTGTTGTCTTGCAGGTATGATGTATCAACAGAGACATCCTCCATTTTCATCTGCAGAAAATGATGCTATAGTGGATTCGCTCAGACTGAACTGTCACATCCTGCTGTCAAGGGGTCACCACAATCAAGAACAATGGACAGCATTGTGGGCCGACCTTCTGAGGTCTGTCAATGATATTGGCCAACAGGACAGGACCTATGAGCAGGTTTGACACAAGGCCAAGGACATGGTCAATGTTGCACGTCAAAGGACAGCTGCTGTTGCCAGGGATTGTGCTGCCACCAGAGGAGGGCCTGCAACACAACAACCACTCTCAGCCACAGAATAATTCCTGGTGAACGTAGGATCTACCCACAGCTCTCAGCCAACCATCATGCCATATATCCTGGAGGCAGTTGCCACATCATCCACATCAGAGGAGTGTCCAGGTAAGCCAACTCTGTTCACCAGTATAATACATTTGCAGTCATTTTGACAAGCTCTACAGACCAGTACATGGGTGTCAGGTATATCTCCATTGGAAGGGGGTTGACTTTTCACCACAGTTGTGCATACAGACTCAGAATGGCAGCAATATAGCCAGTATCACATTAGCTACTGTACATGCGGATATACGCACATATTACCTTGTTACTCTGCAACATTTGGTGTTGCTGACAATACCTCTCCCTCACATTTTCACAGGTACATCAGGTGTGGATGGATTTCGTTGTCCTGTATCTGGTAAGTGTCATACTCTTGTTTTGCCTGATCAGATATACCCTATGATTGTTAAGGCCTACCACTTTGCCTTTTGCACAAGTGTTCTGCTTAGCTAGAGTAGAATAATTGTATGTTCCATTTCGGCACAGTCAGCTACAGTGCATAGCTTAGGGAATAACAGGCATGTATTTGTACAAATATTAACACATTTGCAGTTATAGTTCCGAGTAAATACACAGCCTGCTATACATTAGGCAATTACTCCAAGATGCCCATTCAGACACAATAGTGGGAAGGTACATACCTGAGGCAGTGCACTACAACTGACATATCATTATCAAGATAGGTGTACTAGGTTTAATGTGCACTTCTGTTACATATACTGTCATATTGTATACCTCACAGATGTATTGACCTGGCAACATTACCTAGATGTAGATGACGTGCATGAAATACAGGGTCTGAGTTGTCTGTTTGTGTTGTTGTGGGTGCGTGTGTTATGGATGGAATTAGAGATGTGAAGATGTGGGACATGTAATGCAGTTGTGGATCCAAATCTGTATGAGTCTCTGTGGATTACTATACATAACAGTGCAAATAGTAATGTACTGCTTTTGTCTTGCTTCTCACAGGTGAACAGGAGGGTTGGAGTCTGTCCCCCTCACAACCTGATGTCAGTATCTCATCGGACTCTGATGATGATAGTGGCCATAGTGAGGCACAGATGGGGTTTTCAGTGGCTTAATCCATCCAAGAAGTTGACATCCCACTTCTTCCTCCACTATCCCCACACAAAGTTAGCATTTTCACACATAGTCACCAGAGACCATAGATATTGCACAGTCAGAGGGTGGTGACATAGTACAGGACAGTGTGGGAACTATGGCATCAGTGAGTGTAGACACTGGCATTAGCCAGTCAGATGATAAGGCCACACACAGGCAGATTGACAGAGATGCTCAAAGGAGGACTTCTGCCGATTGCCTTCTTGTTGCTGGTGCCACATCATGGGTCACTTGCTGCATGTTTTGGACTGTCGTGAAGGCACAGGGATGAATTAAATGCAACACCAGATGGACACTTAGGGTTATGGATGCAGCACAATCTGACAGCTGTGACTGCCTCCACTTTATTGGTGACACCATGGAATATTTCAGTGATGCAGTGGAGAGACGGTGGGCTCAGTGTCTGTTTTTCAGCACATGTCTGTGCTGGAACATATGGTTATGGTTGGGAATTGGACACGTGAATGTAGGACAGCAGCACCATCTGCTGGTAGTCCATGTGGCCGTGCATACTCACATTCCCATAGTGGCAGCACCTCCACCACTACAGAGGGAGGTGTGCTGTTCACATCCCAATATGGCAGGCCATGGGCATGTGGTCCTGGGTGGTCCCATTGGGACACAGTCCCTGCAGACAGCAGACACCATCAGGTAACTTGCACCGCATATGACATTGGGCATGGTGCTGCCCGAGTTACTCATGGAGGAGCCAGTTCCTGTGTTTGTGATTGGAGATGATGAACTGTCAACTCTACCATGTACATTCCACAGATGTCCACCATATGCACATGTAGGACTAGCACTGAGATTGACTGTGTACATGCACATACTCCAACACCACTGTCACATGCAGTACACCTACAGAGACGCACACAGCACCACTCCATGGCCAATGTCAACTGGACCCCCTTCCTGACTCACGCACATGCTGTGAACTGTTTGGCAGAGCCTAGGCCTCGAGCAACATCACACCACACTCTGCGCATATGATAATACCTATGCCAAATCCTTGCCATCTATGCCATTGATGCGAGGACCTGCATATATGTGTCTGATGCACAGGGTGACCATATAACTTTACTTGTGTTTGTGTAGTGCAGTAGTGTTATGCCATGGCAGTTTTTGTATCCACAACAGGTACTGTATGGTGGCATGTGTCAGGAGTATACATCAAATGTTGTGTATCTGTTGTCTGATGGTACACTGGCAATAGTGTTACAGAATAAAAGGTGTGTCATGGAGCTGTGTATGTTTTTATCCCAGAAGTCTGAGTGGTGCAACTATGGACATATAGCAGAAATACCGCAACAGAAGATGGCAAGGCAGCACAGCAGAGATGTGATGTCAATAAAGTATGCCAGTATATGTGCATGGCTCCCTAGGTGCATATGTGTAGCACACTGTGTCAGGGACAATGGGGATAGTCAGTGTCTACATACATTCATACCCTGTGATACACTCTACTACCCTTGATACATGTCAACTGGGTAGTCTGCACATACAACTGTAGATGGTGGCGGACATCAATTATTCTTATGTAGAGGAGGGCAATTCAGGGCCAGCGTCTAGTCATAGGACCATAAAATGCATAACCAATGCACAGGGTAGGCCACATGAGCATGTCTCTAGTGCTCTCAGAGGACATATTTACCCACACACACACACAAGTTGGAAGCTGTGAGAGTAGAAGCCCTACATATTTAGCCTTACACAATATAGCTTGCAGTACTTATCACATGTGCCATGCTGTTTATCTGCTACTACATTCTCAGCCATTGCACTTAAGGTTGATGACATCAGCAGGCCTTGTAACAGAGGCCACTGTTGAGGCCAGCAGACATAAAATGCATAACCACTGCACAGAGATAGGCCACAGGTGCTTGTCTAAAGTGCTGCAAGGGGATATATTTACACACATAGAATGGGATGCTGTGAGATTAGAACCCCTATCTATCCAGTCTTACACACTATAGCTCGCAGTACTTATCGCATCTGCTATGCTGTTGATCTGATAATACACTGTCAGCCTGTGCTCTTAAGGTGAGTGACATCAGCAGGCCTTGTAGAGGAAGGCATTTAGAGGCCAGCAGCCAGTCACAGGTCCAAAAATGCATACCATTGCACACTATAGCTCGCAGTACTTATTACATCAGTCATGCTGTTTATCTACTACTACACTGCCAGACTGTGCTCTTAAGGTGGAGGACATCAGCAGGCCTTGTAGACGAGGGTATTTAGAAATCAGCAGCCAGACACAGGCCCAAAAATGCATACCATTGCACAGAGATAGACCATATGAGCATGTCCATAGTGCTGTAGGGGGATATATTGACACACACACATACACACACACACACACACACACACACACACACACACACACACACACACACACAGTTGAAGGATGTGAGATTAGAACTCCTGCCTATCTAGTATTACACACTATAGCTTGCAATACTTATTGCATGTACCACACTGTTTATCCCCGTCACAGGCCCAAAAATGCATACCATTACACAGAGACAGGGCATATGAGCATGTCCATAGTGCTGTGAAGTAATATATTGATACACACACACACACACACACACACACACACACACACACACACACACACACACACACACACACGCACACTTGGAGGATGTGAGATTAGGACTCCTACCTAACTAATATTACACACTACAGCTCACAGTACCTATTGCCATGCCACAGTCTGTTGTATATGCTTATGCAGGCACAGTACTTGTGGAGTATGCTAAGTGACCTTGTATTAAACAGCATGTGTGGCCTGCAGAGTGATACTGCTTGGTACTGTTATTGTTTCTAGTGTCCTAGGAGTGGGATACATGGTCATATCCCTAATATGTGTGTACACCTACCAGTCTGGCCACATGTGGCTGTTTGCAGTTTGATAGGCAGAAATGCAGGGACACTATGGCCTGTCCAAGGAGTGCGTTGCACCCATTGTACATTACACCACCAGCATACCTATGTCTGTCTGCAGAGTTGCAACCCACAGGGTGAGGGGTCTGTGGGTGAGTGTATTATGTACTGTTGCAGCCTTGGTCAGGTGGCATTGGGTGGCTGTTGTGATGTGTATGTGCAGATAAACCCAGCAGTCAGACTTATGTGGGAATATTGATACATCCCCGCCCATATGTATCTCAATCTGTATAATGGAGTTGTCTCCTTAAATGTAATTGTGTACATCAGTAATGTAAATGTGTTTTGTAGATGTATGTGTGGAGTTTATGTATCATTGTACTTTATATAGCTATATATACATCTTGTTATCATATATATGTGTGTGTGTACGCAACATACAAATAGAGACACTAATCAAGTGTGAGGCGGATTGGGAGGGACAGATATGTATATGTAGTGCTCTGTCTGTACAGACATATGTCCACATAGCAGGTCTTTGGGCAGAAAAGGCAACAGACATGGACTGAAGTTAGCTAAGTGTAGGCTTATGCCAAATGTGACTGTCAGTACTTACAAAGTGACTCCAGGCCAGACTTACCTGTACTCCAGTCCAGGATGTTGTGTACTGCATCCAATTGTCTTGCTGGACCTGTATCCACAGTCCAGCACCTCCTTGATATTTTGTCCAAAGCATTCCCCATCTGTTTGCTGAATGTAATATGTGACCCATACCTATCAACTGTACAGATTGTAATGGAATGTCGAGAGTTTTGCTTCATATTTTTGGTATGTTTTACATAGCATTGCGATTTTTTGGCACATTAGGGGCAAAACATATATTGATGTTAGGATATCATGAGAGAAATATAAGTTACTGATTCCTTGTAGATCAGGGGACTCATGCTAATGCAAGACCTGTTATTCTATCAATTATTCTATCAACTTTCCATATTTGTCTGGCCAGTAGTTAATTCTTCTCTGTATTTTTGGGCCTTTGTCCCACTATTGTTTATGGCTTTGTCCAGATTCCCTGCTCTAAGAGGTTGAGAGGTATGATGTGACTGGGATACATGATGTATCACCACACACAGGGTGACAGTCTTTATAGTAGACTGTCCAGCATTCCGCCTGATATGTCTGCTGTGTTCCTCATGCAGTTGTGTTTATCCAGTAATATACTATGAAATGCAGACCACTGAATTGTTGTAAGCACTGACACAGTTATGTGATGGGATTTACATACTGCAGTTAATCTGATCTTTTGCAAGCTGCTGTTGTTATATTAGCCACCTTCTAGGTTACTCAGAATATGAATAATGTCTGTAGGTTTGGACCGTTGTCCCCCCCTTTTCTCTGGCTGTGTCCAGCTTCCTTGCAGTAACAGATTATGGTGTTATTATAGTCTGTGGGAATCCTACCATACCAGTAACTCACATGCAAAGGTTATAAGTGCAGCCAGCTTTGAACCATCAACACCATCAACAACGCTAATATCCTTAGTCCAGTAAACCACACCAGCCTCCAGAAAGTGAGGCTTAATTTCTCACACTGTCAACAACATATAGACTTACACTGTGACCCCTGCTGTGGCTCCTGCATTTTGTGGAAAATACATCCTGGGGGTAGGTTCTTTGTGACAGTCCCGGAATTTGAATGGTCTGCTAATATATCCTTGCAAACAAACTGTTACTGCAGTTGTATGAGAACACCGATGTGTTGGGAGTAGGGGATTCTGGCATTGACAGTTGTGCATCTGTACTATGACCCCACTGCTTGTCACTTCCCTTTCAAAATGCATTGAGTTTTCCAGCCATGTGGTCTAATGCATATTATGTGGCACCCAGTATTGGACAGAGTGCCTGGTGTCCCAAGTAGCTGTTAGTTCTCTGCAAGAAGCACAGTAGCCCACTCTATTCCCTTGCATATATGCAGCAGGTCAATAGATATGCTACCATAGTCTAGTAACCCCTACATTTGTTGTATAGGATAGTGACTTACCTTGCAAATGGAATGGTTGAGAGACCTATGTTTCAGGGCTGACTCTGTCTGAGACGCCCAGTACACAGCCAATACAAGGTTAGGTACAGGTTGTGTAGTCTAGCTGGCATTCTTTTTACTATATATGTGGGTCGGAGTAAGGTGTCAGTCCCTAGGACCCTAGGTTGTCAATGCATATGATATGTGTTGCCTCTTGGCCAAGGTCAGGGCATACTGGGCATGCCTACATCTGCCTACAGGGACAGCCTCGGGGGGTTCCTCCTCCAAGTCCCCCCTGGGTGTGGCTGTGGGGACCTAGGCACTGGTGTGGGGGGGCTATGTATCCCTTCCCTCTGATGATCCTGCCGCAGCTGTTTCCACAGGATCATATTGAGTAGCATGGCACAGACTGTGAACTTCTGTACACATGTGGCTTGAGAGTATTGCAGGGCTGTACCAGATATAGCTAGGCACCAGAACCATGACTTCAGCAGCCCAAACACATGCTCTACAATGTTCCTAGTTTGTGTGTGTGCCTCATTATGGCATTTTTTGGAGGATATGTCTGCTTTTCTGATTGGTGTCATCATCCACTGTTCCAGTGCATAGCCAGCATCCCCAAGTAGATGGCCATATGGGATGTCCCCCCTGGAAAACATCTGATACAGCTGTGATGCATGCCAGATATGGGTTTGTGATAACTGCCAGGTCTGCTAGCACAGACATTCATGATAAGGCCCTGGGCATTGCACAGAACTTGGCAATTGATGGAGTGATACCCCTTATGGTTGACATAGACTCTACCCACTTCACTGGATGGTGTTTTGATGTGTACATGAGTGCAGTCTATGGTATCCAGTACCTCAGGGTAGTGTGCTATATGGTAGAAGAATTGCATTCTGCTAACCCTCTCCTCAGGGATGAGGGGTAAATAAATGTGCTTACTGGAATGTGTTAGTATGGCACCCAAGAACTGGTGGAGTACCCTAGATGCTGATGCCTGTTAGACTCCCATTATGTCCCCAGTTGGTCTTTGGAAAATACCTGTAGCTAATATCCTAAGGGCTACACATATCTTTGTTTCCTCTGGGATGGTTTCCCCGTTGTTGGCTCTGGGTCTGAGATGAGGGCGGCAGAGCTCGGCGAGTTCTTGTAGTATGTCTCTGTCCACCCTGTAGCACTCTACAATATCCAGCTCATGTAGGTCCTAGAAGGTTTCCCTGGGCTTGAACACTCTTCTCCTTCTCAGTCTAGGCCTATTGTCAGCAGCAGCAGCAGCACTGATGTCAGCATCTAACACATACAGATGTAGCAGAGCTGCAGCATCCACTAGCATTGCTTTAGTTAGAAATCCCAGGTTTGTACTTCACTGGTGCAGAATATAGGGGTGAAATCAGATTGTAGGGTGTATGCAGCTTTTCTTGTGCTCTGCTGTAGGTACAGCCTACGTGATTGGCTAGCTACGATGCATTTCACCTGCCAAGTACATCATTATCAGTGTTTTAATGGCCCAGTTTAAGTGGTACAGGGGTCATTGGTAATTTATATATGATTGAAGCTAGCTAAAACATCCACCCTGAAGTCAAAAAAAGCTTAGGCGTCACTGGGCACCCCCCCTGCTCAGCTCCACAGTGTGGCATGCAGTCAGGCACCACTAAGATCCAATGTGCTTAAAGAAATACAGACACACCTCCTTTTGATGTCAGTTATCTCTTCTGTAGACACCAACATGGTACTTTGTCTACACCGATGTGATCTGCTGGCATGGATACCCATTTTTGTTATTCAATAACCCCAGTTCATTTGCATACAGATCAGTGCACACAACCAGGAAACCACACTACTCCAGATCCTGCCTCCTTAGCAACCACAGAAATCTACCATTGTACATACTCCATGCAAGGCCCTATAATGCATTATTGTCACATATTTTATTTTTTCATTTTTACACTTTTAAATATTTTCTTTTGCATAACAGCATATTTGTGCACTGCTGTGCGCCACACAAACATAATATGAATATTAAAAAAATAATTATTTTACCTTATTTTCCATTACTTTTTGGACTCACAGGGCATAGTTTTGCACATATCTGTGTCTGCTATGCTATTTCTGTCCTTCTAACTGGGCTTTTACAGCCCCTGTTCACTTCTTTATCTCATGTACACAGAATTTTTCTGTGTACACTTCAGGCACCAACATGGGTTCTACACTAATATCTATCTGCTTGCTGTATCACTCCTACACCCTCATTTACATGTAGTTCACCTGGTTATGAAGTGATTTGCATGCCACGGACACTTCTGTGTTCAGACACTCGTGCATGCCCCTCAACTCCGTTTACTGGATCACAAGTCTGCTTACTTCCATGTAAGCTCTGTGCCACTATGCCTACATGAAAAATTAATCTGTGTAGGCTTTATTGAATAAACCCCTTGTGTCCTTAAAAACACATGGAATTGGATATGGCGCAGCACTTTAATGAAGATGTCAAGTTAATGCTTTGGCTGGCTGAGACTTAAATATTAATAAGTTCCTAGGTAAACTAAGCAATCAGTTTTCAGGCTCTTACATTCCTAGCCAATAATCAGTCAATGACCAAAGGTGAGAATTAAACCCAGCAGCTTGTGTTTGTTAGATAAACACCTTAACTATTATTCCAACCCCTGGGGGGAACAACATAAAGGTGGTGGATAGTTACATTGTCCCATGGAACAGAACCCTTACAAGCATTCTGACTCCAAGTTGCCCTTCTAGCTTGTAATGTTTGGTGAAAGCATGAAAAGCAGTTTAGGAAGTAGTTTCTAAATTAGTCCAAGCTGAAAACATTTAAAATATGCAGCAGAAGTCAGTGCACCCTAACAAAATGCCCTTTTTATTGGAATGTGTACTATGGTGTTGTATTTGTCTCAACAGAAAGCAACAGAGTGGGCCAACCACTTTGACAATGTTTGCCTAATGAAATGTAGACCTTGCTTGACTTTCATTAGAGAAATAAAGAGCTGCTTTGATTTTCTTCTAGATTAACTCATTCTAGCATAGTATCTCAGTATTCTGTCAGGATTCAAAATACGCAAAATGTATTCTCCCTATGTTTGGCTCCATGATGCAGAGGGATGTAGTCTTTACTGTAACCTATGTAACTGGGGTTCATTTAGCGACCCTGGCACTGCAGGAACAAGACAGGGAAGAGGAGGAGGAATGAAGGGTCATGACCTTTTTACCTCTCACGGGGGATGGGGAGGTGTGTGTGTGTGTGTGTGTGTGTGTGTGTGTGTATTTACACAAGGCATGTGTGATTTCTTCCATTGGAGATTGAAAAAAAAACTACTGCTTGTGCTTCTCACTAGGGGATAGGGCTGCTTGGAGGTACATTCCTTGTAAAGGTGGCAGAAATGGCCTTTGCAGTCAGCCCTTTGCACAACCAACCCTGGTGCTTGTCTGAGTGCATGTTGGGGGTTAACTCCAGCAAACGCTGAACCACCCTCAACGGCTGCCTGAATGAGGTTCTCTCCTGGCTGACTCTCATCTCAGTGAAGGGAAACAAATAGGTTAAATGTTATGAGGGGGCTGATGATCAGCATGCAGTGGGGGGGGTCAAAAAACAACAGCAAAAACAAAATAAGTATTCTCTGTATTTTTTTGGGGGGGAGATACTGGTAAGTGTACTGACTAAAGTTAAAATCACAGGTAGTTTTAGGAATTTATTTATTTATTTATCCTTTGTTGAGCGAGATAGTCCCACTAGGCTAGTGGCCTCTTGTCATGGGGACTTGAGCAGGTATACCAAGGTGGCAAGATGAAAGATTCACCCCAAGATTTAATAAAATCCATGTAGGCATAGTGTAGAACCTACAGGGAATGTTAAAGTATCCAAATACATGGTTCCCTCCTGGCAACATGCCATTCATATTAATCATGGCTCATTGCCGAGGGAGAGCTGTGGAGTACAGTTACTCAATCAGTGTAGGGAGTCTGGTGCTGTGTCTGCAGATGAGTAACACACTCCCTGCACTGTCAAATTGTATTATAGCAGTGTAATTTAATTTTATTTAAAAGCATATTTGCATGGTGCGGCACAAAGCACAGCATTGCTAAGCGGTGCCGAGACACCTGCCAGACATCTAAAAATAGAAACCAGATATATTTAATTAGTTCTGTAAAGGTCAAATTTAAGCGTAGCTGAGCAGATTTCCGCAGCTCACCACAGTGCTCAGCACTGCTTAAAGGTAGCTCAGAGGTATATGTAAAGGTATAGCAAAATTCCACATAGCCACATAACTAATTGGGTAGAGTTACGGCCTCATGTGCAGTAGGTGTCGGGGTTGAATACATGAAAGAGAAAGTTAGCATTGTTGTGCAAAATAGAAATGATGCAAATTATTTTTAAATACTGGCCTGCTGTGCTCAGCTAAGCTCTACTAAGACCTGCTAACACTTGTTAAGCACTGCATAAACAAAATAATGGCTGATGATGTTTATGCACTGCTTGGATGATTTGTGCATTGCTAAGCACTGCCAAGCATTCAGTGTACTCCATTTTACCCACTACTTAGCTCAGTGGTAGTTTGCATGGTGCTTAGCAATGTGATGCATTTTTTAAATATTGCCCAATGGCATGTAAGGGCAGAAAACTGGCTATATTAAGTCTAATAGATGGGACTGCAGTATAATCCATTGGAATTCTGAATCTGAAGGATACAATGGCAGGTGTTGAAGAGGGTTCATGCTTTTGGGTGCAGTGTTGGGGCATTCAGGAGCCCAGGGTTATGGTTGGACTCCTTGTCAAAAACCGTGAGGGCCAGCTTATGCACAGAGATTACCAGAGCTCAGAGTGCAAGGCAGAGGCCTGGGACCAGTTGGCAAGGGACCTTATCAGTGCAGTTGGCATCCCCCACACAGGTGAGCAGTTTTGTCACCATCATGACAACCAGAAAAGACAGAAGAGGGCTCTCTTGGACACCTGGGTCCAAGAATTCTGGGCAGGGAATGTCCAACATGTATGTAAGTACTATTACCTGTGTTTCATCAATATCTAATCTTGAATGTCTGTTAAACTGGTATGCATAATGGTGTGCTTCTCTCCCAACAGCTGCAGAGGAGAGGGCTTGTATCATTGAGATGCATGCCAGATGCTTGGCCAGGTTGCGCTGTGAGTGTGGTGAAAACAGATGTATTTTGTTCTCTATAGTCAAATAAGCAAGAAACAGTAAAGCATTAACTGTGCATAGGTGTATACAGTAAAGATTTTATTGCAATGAATGTGGACTTACACCTGCACTGCAAGAAGTACATACTGCCAACTGCAGTGCCATAAGCAGGGAAGTCTAAAGCATTAACCATAATAAAGTATATGCAATAATGTTTGTAGTGCAATAACTGGAATTACAGCTGTATTGTAACACCTGCATAATGACAACTGTTGTGCAACAAAAACTTGAAATTTTACCAGTAACTGATTGAAGGTATCTATAGTAAAGTCTGTTGTACAATAACTGTGGAAGTAGGGCTGTTTTGCAAGAAATCAATTATTACAGCTGTTCTGCAATAAAAACACTAAATAATATCAGTACCTGCATGAAGGCATATCTAATAAAGTCTGTTGTGCAATAAGTGTAGGTTCAGAGTTGTTTTTGTAAGAAATGAATTTTGACAACTGGTCTGCAATTACACATGGACCAATAGCAAATACACAACAGTAAATAGTGTACATCAGGATTGTCTTGTTTTCACCATTCCATGTCAGCTACAAGCATTTAGGGTGTGAGGTACAATGCTGCAGTCAGGTATAGCAGTGTACTAGTTGTAGACTGCAAATAATAATCCATAATCAGATATTGTTTGTTGACTTCACAGATATTTCAACACACTAATGATATATTGTGTACACCTGCATTTTGTGTAGTAATGTATAGTTTACCTAGTATCTCTGTCATGCTTGAATGCCATGGATGTGTGTTCAACTGTCAGTACAGTCAAGTATAAAACTGTACCACTATTACCAGGTCATATTTTGGTGCCAGGTAAGGTCTGGGCAAATATCAGTCAATCAGTAATCAGAAGTGACTCACTAGCTCAGTTTATTAAATGCTGTGTATAAAGTACATTTTTGCCACACACAGACCAAGGTTCGAATCCAGTGCTATCTAGATCTAAATATTACAGTATCAGTCTCGTAATGTTTACAGATATTCTCTCTACAGGAACTACTGGTAAATGGGTGAGGTATCCCATATTATGAGTAAATTATTGTGTGTTTAGATGTTATAAACTGTTGCAATCATTATCAGGAATGTGAAAATACAGCATAAAATAAAGGAAATAAGCATAATAGTAATAAAAGAAAAGAAAATAAAGAAAATGTGTAAACGTTGGTATGGCTACATACCTGGAGTGTCTGTTAAAGGTTGCTGCAGTCAATTAATACATTTGGTGCAGATGCCTTCTGAAGTCACTGCTATTGGGTTTTATCCCCATGCCTGCCAAGCAAGGCATGATAGTTGTTTACTCTCTATATTGTACACATATATGTCACTCAAGTGTCATGCTGTCACAGAATATAATTACTGTTGTGTAATCCCTCTGTCACAGATTTATCATTGACATGATTATATAAATAGCTCTACAACTCCAAAATGACAACAAACCATGAAAAAAATGTATTTTAATAACTTTTCAGTGGTTGATTGTATTTACGTGTTGTGAAGTGGATTTCTAATTATTTCAGCATTCTGGTGGATCGTTCATCTAGCTCACATTTTTTCATGATTATATAAATAGTCGAGTAACACTAGATCAACCCACAGTACACCTTGGTAGTTATACAAGTACACCTGATGTGCAAGTGTTCTGTGTAGTTGTGTATTTGAAGTTGTTACTGCTTGGCCCATACTATCCCATGCAGACAGCTTGAGAGGTATGTATGTGCTACAGCAGCTATAGGGCACTTTTACACATAAATAAAGGACAGACTTGCAGAGTAGATAGCAGTACTGTTGTCAACTATATAGCCTATAATGGTATTAATGGTCTGTATTTCTCTCTCTCTCTCTCCACCCCTTATCTTAATATATTTATTATTGTTATTCATTGGTTATGGTTTACTATTAATAAATGTTGTTCCATAAACTTTATTTTGGGGCATGTGTTTTATTATTGTTATGTATTACAATGGTTGCATATTAACATATCTTGTTGAATTACATATTCTGTTGGCCTTATGCTGTAGCTGTTAATGGCATGCAGTTACTATACTGACTGTTCTGTTATTTATTGTTGTGTTTCACATAATATTGCAGTGAAATGTAATGGGGTTATTACCAATGTTCTGCCATGCTGTTATTACTAACAATGGTTTTGTTCATAACTTACCTATATGTATTGCTTTACCTTCATAACCACAGCACATCAGGGTAGGCTGGTTCCTGCTAATCCACCTACCCTACCTCAGCTAACCATGGCACTGGTCCTAGCATGTTTGGGACCCAAGCCGGTGGTGTCCACTTCACTGGCCTGGCATCATCTTTGAGTGGAACTACCTCAGGGGATGGGGCCTGTGCCCCCCTGGGAACAATGGTGGTGGGGCAGTAGTCACCCAGGAACAACTACCAGTCATGGTGCACAGGATTGTTCATAGGAACTATGAACATCACCGGCATTGGATTGAAGGCAGAATGGACAACCTGGTGGGTCCATCTGGCCCTGGTGCCCAGCCTCCAGCACAGCCACCTTCAAGGCAGTGAAGGAGCAGTGTTGACTGCCCATGGGTGGGGATGTCAGTCACACTGCTACTGTCTGATGGCACATGCACTTTAAATTCCACAACACCCTCCCCATCCAAGGTGTTTACCCCCACTCATGTGTCACACACTGCCCATGTCTGCTGTTTGGTCTGTCTTGCCTGTCTGCAGTTGCATCCTCTTTCCCAACCTACCTCCCTACATGTACCTATATTCCACCCCCAATATGCCTCTCTATCCTTATAAAAAAAAAAAAAAAAAAAAGAAAAGAAAAAGGCACCTGTCCCACAAAAAAAAAAAAAAAAAAAAAAAAATTGCCGCATACATAGCTGTCCATTTCGCACGTGTCCACTTGACACACGTAATTAGGTCCAATTGGCTTGTCAACACATTTATATTGTCCTCACCCCTCTCGCTGGTGTTTGACAGTCCACATTTATCCACAAAACTGTAAAAATGCACAGCTGTTGCTGTCCAAGAAATGGAAAGCTATGGTTCTTTCCTACACCCTTCCTGTACAGCCCTACCTGCCTTTTACTGTGTTTTCCCCCTGCTTGTCCCCATTTCATCAGTATCCTATCTCCCCTTTTTCTTTTCTTTTTAATTTTTCAGAGTGAGTTTGTGTGAAGCTAAGTAAAGTGCTGCAGTGAAGTATGAAGTGCCCCATGAAGCAAACCTGCTTAAATGAGCTTTAATGTGCCTTAATAATCTTAAGTGTTTCTCACAATTTATTTATTTATTTATTTTACATTTGTTGACCGGGCTAGTCTAGCTGGATACATATCCTTTTTCAGTAGAGGCCCGGGGAGAAAAGCTCCCAACCATGAGAACAGTTTAGCATTACAATTTTATGGAAATCTTACATTGTAAAGTATAACAAAACAGTAAAAAACCTTGGTATAATCTTAGATTGTAAAGAATAAGAAACAGTAAAATAAACATTATATACGTGCTAGTAAAGAGAAATCATAGGTTGAATAGATCAGAAAAGGTAGATAAGGAGGAGATAAAACTGGTTGATAGTAGAGAGAGAGTAGGAAGTAGGGTAAAGTGAAGCTGGAGGTGTTAATCTGGGGTTGGACAAGGGCATAACCAGTGGGACTTAAAATATTCTCTAAGATTATTTTTAAATGTGGTGAGTGATGTCATGAGTCTAAGGTTATTGGGAAGGGAATTCCATAGCTTTCCAATAGAGTTAGCATAAAGAGCGTCACCACCTATGTTGTTGGATTTGATGGTTAATACTTGATTACTATTTGATGATCGAAGGGAACTGAGGTTGGTATATGGGGTAAGGATATTGGAGAGTGAGGGGGTTTTGTCAGGTTGATGAATTATTTTGAAGGCTTCCGTGAGTTGATTAAATTTAAGAAGATTGGGCAGTTCTAGTCAGCCGAGTTTCTTGAGGTTATAGCAGTGGTGGGTACGATAAGGTGAGCCTGTTATGAATTTGGCTATATAGTGGTAGGTGGTAGAAAGGTTATTGAGCTCACGTTTATTCAGGAAGGAAAATACTGGGGAGGCATATAGTAACGTGGAAAGAAGATGCGTACGGGCAATGGTTAATTTTGCATGTGGAGTAAGAAAGTTCCTGATTCTGTACATTGAACCTAGTTTCTTGTTAACAGATTTAATGGTTTGGGAAGTATGGAGATCGAATTTGAGCTTGTAGTCAATAGTGACACCTAATAACTTGGTGTGGGAGACGGGCTCTATGATGGTTCCATTAGAGGATTCCACAAAAAAGGAGCTAGGATTAGACGGTTGCGCTGTTAGGGTTAAGGAAGTGGTAGACGAGGGAAAGAATAAAAGTAACTTGGTTTTATTTGGGTTGAGAATGAGTTTCAGGTCAGAGAGCCTTTTTTCAACTTTGGCAAAACATTGTTGGGTGGCTACTTGCAGTTTCTGGAGAGAAAGATCAGAGCAGATCAAGGTAGAGTCGTCTGCGTATTGGATGCAGGTGGAGCTGGGGATGAAAGTGTGAAGGTCATTTATAAAGACAGAGAAAAGAAGGGGACCAAGTATGGAGCCTTGGGGGACGCCTATGTTGTTAGGGAGTAGTTGAGATAAACTATTTTGCCACTGGACTGCTTGTTGTCGGCAAGAAAGGTAATCCTTGAACCAGTTTAGGCCTAACTTGTCCAGATGGAGGGTACGAAGAGTTTGGAGTAATAGTTGGTGGTTGACCATGTCAAAGGCTTTTGATAGATCAAGAAAGAGTGCAGAGGATATAAGTTTTTTGTTACGGTTGCTATTTACTGAGTCGACAAAGGAGAGGAGGGCAGTGGTAGTACTATGGTGGGGGCAAAAACCATGCTGGGTACTAGACAGTAGATTATTGATGGTAAGGTAGTGTAGGAGTTGTTTGTGAATACACCGTTCCAGAATTTTAGCTATTGGAGATAGTATAGCAATCGGCCTGTAATTGGAAGTTTCAGTGGAGGGGCCTCCTTTATGTAATGGAATGATGTACGATATTTTCCAAATAGAGGGGATGTTGGCCTCAGTAATGGATCTGTTGATCAAGATTGATATGGGATAGGCAATGACATCAGAGGCTAGTTGGAGGTATTCTGCAGGGAGACGATCGGCAGCAAGGGAGGACGGTTTTAGTTTTTTTATTAGGGTACGAATATAGGAGGTGGATACTGTTTGAAGGTTAAGGGAGCAAGGGGGTAAGTCTTGAGGAATAGTTGAGGATGGAGAGGAAGTGGGTAGATGGTTGGCTAGGGACTGGATGGTCTCTGTAAAAAAAAATGTTAAAGGCATTGGCTATTTCTTCTGGTTTTTTACTTGTGAGTTTCTCCGGTATTGGGGTAGAAGATTTACCAGGATGAAGAAGGTTGTTAAATCCAGCCCAAAACTTTTTTGGGTTAGACTGATGTTTATCCTGAAGGTGGCAGTAATACTGTTTTTTATCTCTAGTAACATCAGTTTTTGTGGAGTTTCGTAGCTGCTGGAATTTGATGCGATCTAGGGGAGTTTTAGTAGCTCTCCATTTATTCCAGGCTTGGTCACGGAGTTTAATTTTTGTTTTGGTTTCTTTTGTTAGCCAGGGAGCTATACGGTCTTTGGTTCTAACAAGCCTATTTGGGGCATGGGAGTCGAGAATTTTTAGGAAAGTGTCATTGAAGTATGAGACACTCTCGGCTAGGGGAAGAGAAGTAAGAATAGACCAGTTACAGGATTTTAGTTCCACTAGAAATAGTTCTAGGTTGGATTTTTTCTTGTTTCTAATAAGTTTATATAGGGGTGGGTATGAAGAGCAGAGTTTGTGTTTTATAATATAAGTGACAAGGTGGTCACTAAGGCTGTTGGGGAGGGTACCGGTGGTGTCGTTATTAGCATCTTTATTAGTTAGAATCCAGTCTATCGTACTTTCCTTTTGCTGTGCATTACCAATTCGGGTAGGAGTTGTGATATTTTGGGAGAATCCATAAAGATTGATTGGGTGGGGATTGGCCTTTGTGGAGCAGTGGGATCAGTCAATATTGAAGTCTCCTAGTATAATGGTTTCTTGGGGGTAGTAAGTAGCTAACCAACTTAGAGTTTGTTCAAGGTTTTCAAGGTTATTCCCTGGTGGGATATAGATAACTACAAGATTGATAGTTTTTTGGGAGTTTAGGCAAATCTTTATTGGAATGAGTTCGATATTAGAGACCTGGGGGGGGGTGCAGAGTGTTTCTAATTAAGTTAAGGCTGTTTTTAAACATTACAGCTATTCCCCCACCCTTTTTGGTTATTCGATCATTCCTTAGGATATTGTAGCCAGGTGGAAGAATTTCTTCGTCCTTTGTGGCAGGTTTGAGCCATGTTTCTGAAAGACACATGATGTCCGGGGAGTAAGTGGCTATCATAGCATGTAAGCTGTGTACTTTATTATTTATACTTCTTAGGTTAAGGTGAAGAATGAGGAGGGAGGTATTAGGAGTATGGGGTAGTGTTGAGGTGGCCGGGTGTAGATGGGAGGCTGGGCCTGGATTAGGGTGGATGTCCCCGTGTTGAGTTATACTTTGTTTTATGTGATCTAAGAGCCTTTGCAGTTTATATAGTATTTTGAGGCTAGATTTACAATAGGTTGGACTGGGGTGGTGGAGGGTTAGGTGCGTATAATTGAAGGTTTGAACTTTTTTTGGGTGAAGAGAAGGAACTATGAGGTTAGATGGAGGGTGTGTGTAGATGGTTGTATGGGCATTGGGAAGAGGAATTCCTGCAATTGTTTGGTGTTCATAGCGTGATAAAAGATAAGGGATAAATAGAAGTAGTGATAGTAAAGAGGTGACGGAATACATGGTTTTTACCGTGATAGAGAGTAGGCGGTAGTAGATGGGAGGGTGGATTATCAGGGCTTACTGAATTTTGGGGAGTGGCTAATTAAGAAGGAAAGGGGAGTTGTTAATCAGGGGTCGGTCTTGAATGGAGGGGAGGAGTGTGGGATGGGCTTGATATCTCTATAAATTTAGAGGTAGTGGGGGCGGGTGGGATAAGGGGGCAGGGTGGGGAGCGGAGCGAGGGCAAAGCGGAGCGGGGAATACACCTGCCTGGAGGTTGCAGGGCCTTAGAGGCAGCTGGGTATAGTACGGAGCAATACCTAACAAGGTAAAACTTAAATAAAAGTTTTTCTTTTACCCTTAAAGTCACTTTTTTACTTTTTCAGTTGGAGATGGTGCTGGGTATTAGGTTGTGCATTCGCACAATAGCAGGATTCAACAGAGCCGACGCCAAGAACCTGGGAGCCACGAGGTGAAGGTTGGTGGGGGGGGTGCCCTTAAAGTCACTTTTTTACTTTTTCAGTTGGAGATGGTGCTGGGTATTAGGTTGTGCATTCGCACAATAGCAGGATTCAACGGAGCCGACGCCAAGAACCTGGGAGCCACGAGGTGAAGGTTGGTGGGGGGGGGCGCCTTTGGTAAGGAAGTCACCCAGGCAGGAGGATCGAGCAGTGCCAGTAAATCTTGTAGTATGAGGCACAATGTTAGGCACATGTACAAAATAATCATACATGTCACATTTTAAACACAGGCCCCTGTCAACCACAGCCTGCTGCACTAACCTACTAGGCCACACAGATCTTAATTACAAGTGTTGCCAGCAATACATACTGATTGCCACTAACAGACTAAAATCAACCTAATGTGGAAAATGGGAGTGTACCTGGGACCCTGATGCAAAAAGTACATCAGTAGACAGCCAAATAAAAAATAATGGCAATACATGAGGCCTGGGATAGCATGGAAATGTTCCCTTTTACCTGCACCATCTTTAAACACACATGCTAAGGCATGAATGGCACAGAACATATGTTCAAATGGGACCCTGCTGCAGAACAACTGCCTTTGAAAGTTATGCACATACTGATGGATGCAGACAATGTGTGTTACACCTTGTATGTCTGCACATATATCTGGCAAATACACCTGTTCTAGTATGGACTCAGTAGCTCAGTCAGTTAAATCCCTTACATACAGAACATTTTTTACACACAGTCCTGACTTTGAATCCATTGCGTTGAACTTCAATTACATTATTGTGAACAAGACAAGTAATGACTGATTCATGCAATTTTAATCTCCATAAGTTACTGCTACTGAATTATCTGCTACCCAGTTTTGCAAGTCAAAGGCCTGCAGGTAGGGACACACTGCACATATTCGTATAACCTAATTATATGTCGCTTACTACTCTGCTATTGGCACTGTTGTATAACAGATGTACCTTAAGCACATACCTCAAATGGACTGTAACAGGTACCCTTACCCTGGCTCTGCTGAAACAACAGGGCTGCCACAACTGCCACAGTTACACCTACAGCTTGCTGGCCTCCAAAGTGTTTACACCCCCCCCCCCATGTGTCCTAGGCTGCAGCAGCAGCTGCAGTCTGGAACATACACAGCTGTATGTTAAGGCAGCTGCTACAGACCAACAATACCTCCCAACCCTCTATAACAAGGGATCTGGACACAACCATGCATAAAGGGGGGGGGGGCAAAGACCCAGAGATAGGTACATGTTTCACAGTTTGCACCTACAAAGGTAGTAAGTCGATAGAAGAGCTGCTACTGCATTAGCATGCATATTCTGGGTATGAAGTGTGACGCTCACATGTCTCTCTCCCCTTTCTGACCTCAACCCCCAATGTCTGTGTAGTATTCGGGCTGGTAATGTTGTTGTTGTACTGTAGGGGCGCTGTGGGGAATTCAACAGGTAATGTTGGTTCTGTATTCTCTGGTAACTTGTTGGTTCCGGTGTATGTATGACTTGCAGAAGTTGTGAGCATGTAGCATGGGTGCGCACCTGGAGGCTCTTAATAAAGAAAGGCCTTACAACTCCAGAAACCGTGTGGTCTCCTTATTTCCCAGGATATAACATATTGGTGACGAGGATGGGATGACTCCGAGTCCGCTGCGAGTGAAAACGGTGGGGTGCAGTTAATGTCGGACGACGAAGAGACTGGGCCTGCCAGAGTGATGTCTGGTTCCATGTTGGGGTCACTGGTTGCATACGACTGTCAGACACAGACCTGGGAAGAGTATTGTGAAGTGTTGGAACATTTTTTTGAGGCAAACCAGATAATGGAAGCGGGCCGGAAGCGAGCCATATTGCTGAGCTCGGTGGGTAGCAAGACGTACAGTCTGATGAGGAACTTATTGAGTCCTGATAAACCGGGGGACAAATCGTTCACAGAGTTGACGAGCTTGCTTCAGTCACATTATAACCCGAAGCCGAGTGCAATAGTCCAGAGGTTCAAGTTAAACTCAAGGACTAGAATGGCCAATGAAACGGTAACGGAGTATGTCGCAGTGTTGAGGGAACTGGCGCAACATTGTAATTATGGTGACAGACTGACAGAAATGCTACGAGATAGGCTCGTATGTGGCATTGCCGATGACCGCATACAACGCAGATTGTTAGCGGAGCCTGAGTTGTCGTTTGAAAAGGCCTTGAAGTTGGCACAGGCTATAGAGACAGCGAATAAAGACATTCGTGATTTACAACCAAGAACCATTGAAGGGGTGGGGAGCAGGAGTGCTACCCCTCTGCCAGTGCATAAAGTGGTCATGGAGCATAAATCACAAGGGAAGTCTGGTCAGTATGCTTGTTACAGGAGTGGGGGTGAACATCTGTCACGGAACTGTCGTTTTTTAAGCGAAAAATGTCATGCTTGTGGAAAAAAGGGCCATGTGAAAAAAATGTGCCGCTCAACGCCCTCTCGGGACCAGCCGAGAAAGGGGGAGGAAAAGAGCAGTATAATGGAAAGGAAGGGAAACCGGAAAATAAAACGGCAGTATGCACACCACATGCGTGAAGGTACAGAGCAACAAACCAGGGAAGCCGAGGAAGTGTTTACTATGTTTAACATGAAAGAGGCCAGGTGGGAAAGAGTTGATCCCATTAAAACCCAGTTGGACTTAAATGGTAAAATGGTGCAGTTTGAAGTGGATACGGGGTGTAGTGTGACAGTTCTGTCAAAGGCTGAGTATGGGAAGTTATGGCCCAGAGAAGCTCCGGAGCTGCAGGACTGTTCAGTGACTTTGAGAACATATACCGGTGAGATAGTTCCCACATTGGGAATGGTGGAAGTGACTGTGAAATATAAAGACCAAGCCAAACAGTTGCCAGTCATGGTGGTAGCAGGTAAGGGACCAAACCTGCTAGGCCGGGCGTGGTTAAAGGAGCTGGACATGGGCTGCCTACAGCTCCATAAAGTAGAACAGCATGGGCTGACCTTGCAAGGTGTGCTGGAGAATAACGAAGAAGTTTTCAAAGAGGAACTGGGGACCTGGAGGGGTCCACCTGCAAAAATACACGTTAAAGAAAACGTAACGCCAAGATTTTACAAACCCCGACCCGTACCATACGCAATGAAGAAGAAAGTTGAGTTTGAGTTGGAGCGACTCACTAAGCAAGGTATAATTGAACCAGTAAAGTTTGCGGAATGGGCCGCACCAATTGTTCCCGTATTAAAGCCAGATGGTACTGTGCGCATATGTGGTGACTACAAGTTAACAGTGAACCAAGTCTCGAAGCTGGAGCAGTATCCCTTGCCAAAGGTGGAGGATGTGTTTGAAAAGCTGTCGGGAGGTGAAAGGTTTAGTAAACTGGACCTCAGTCAGGCATATCAACAAGTAGTGCTGGAAGAAGGGTCAAAGGCGTATGTCACCCTTACCACACACAAAGGTTTGTTCCAAGTCAATCATTTACCCTTTGGTGTTTCTTTGAGTCCAGCTATTTTCCAGAGAATAATGGAGGGACTGGTGGCAGGAATTCCGAAGGTGGCTGTGTATTTAGACGACATCCTGCTGATGGGTAGGAACATTCGAGAGCATCTGGAGACGCTGAACGAGGTGCTGAGATGACTGCGAGAGGCAGGTCTAAGGGTGAAGCAGAGTAAATGTGCTTTCATGGCAAAGGAAGCAGAGTTCCTGGGTTACAAGGTGGATGCATCAGGCCTACACCCCCTGCGGAACAAGGTGGAAGCCATTCAACAGGCGCCAGCACCCACAAATGTTACAGAACTGAAAGCCTATTTAGGCTTACTCAACTATTATAACAGGTTCCTGCCAAATCTGTCAACACTGTTAGCTCCTTTACATAAGCTATTAAGGAAGGAGGCTCAGTGGTCGTGGCAAGAGGAACAGGACAGAGCGTTTGAACAGTCAAAGGAACTAATGCAGTCTTCAGAGGTTTTGGTGCACTACGATAGTCACAAGGACTTAATTTTGTCATGTGATGCCTCACCTTATGGGTTAGGGGCTGTGCTGGCACACCGGATGCCAGATGGACAAGAAAGACCCATTGGGTTCATGTCACGAACTTTAACACCAGCGGAGTCAAACTATTCCCAGCTAGATAAAGAGGGTTTGGCTGTAATGTTTGGAATTAAGCGGTTTCACAAATACCTCTATGGCAGAAGGTTTACTATTTGCACCGATCATAAGCCTTTGTTGTCACTGTTCAACGAGATGAAAGCAGTGCCGCAGATGGTTTCCCCCCGCATTCAGAGATGGGCTGTAACATTGAGAGCTTATGAATACGAGATTGTTTATAAGCCCGGGAAACACCATAGTAATGCGGACGCGCTAAGCCGTCTGCCGCTACCAGGGCATCTCCAGGACGAGGAAGCGGAGGACCGAGTTTTGATGATGGAGGACATTACGTTGGTGTCTGCCAGGGAACTGAGTGAATGGACACGCAAAGACCCGGTGCTAGCTAGAGTGTTTCAGTGGGTCCAGCAAGGCTGGCCAGTCCAACAAACGGATCCAGTTTTTCGGCCTTATGAGGTGAGGAAAACAGAGCTGAGTGTGCAAGCTGGATGCGTATTGTGGGGGGCATGAGTGATAATTCCGTCCCCAGGAAGACGGGCACTTTTACAGCAGTTGCACCAAGGTCATGTGGGCATCACCCGAATGAAGGCCTTAGCCCGAAGTTATTTCTGGTGGCCCAAGTTGGACCACGATATTGAAGTCGCTGTGAAGGAGTGTAAAACATGTCAACAACATCGCAACTTGCCTGTGGCGGCGCCACTACACCCATGGGAGTGGCCGAGTAGACCTTGGCAGAGACTTCATATAGATTATGCCGGGCCTTTTATGAGGGCAATGTTTTTGATAATCATGGATGCTCATTCTAAATGGATGGATGCCTATCCAGTCAAAACACCCACTTCCATCATTACCATTGAATGCTTGAGGAAGAGTTTCAGTAGCCAAGGACTACCAGAGACTATTGTATCAGATAATGCTTCATGTTTCACGAGTGAAGAGTTCAAGGGGTTTCTGAAAAAAAATGGCATCGTACACATCACATCAGCACCCTACCATGCAGCTTCAAATGGTTGTGCTGAAAGGGCTGTCCAGACTTTTAAAGCAATGATGAAAAAGTCCGGAGAAGGAAGTATGGCAGCAAAAGTGTCAAGGGTGTTATTCAACTACCGTATTACACCCCAGTCTACCACGGGTTTGTCACCTGCCGAGATGTTGCAAGGACGGAGATTAAGATCCACGCTGGATCTGGTGCATCCAAACGTCCGAGCTAAGGTAGAGAGGACCCAGTGGAGGCAAAAAGAATGTCATGATCGACGACGGAGAGAGAGAAGTTTTCTGGAGGGAGATGCAGTGATGACGCGAAATTTCAGTTATGGGCCTAAATGGATTCCAGGGTTCATTGTCAAGAGTACAGGTCCATTATCGTACCAGGTGAGGTTGAATGGAGATTTCTTGGTGAGGAGACATGTAGTCCAGATTCTGCGGAGCGAACAGAAGAAGGACTCCATGGAACTGCCAGCCCCGGAAATACCGTTAAGTTCGGAACAAGGGCTCGCCGCGGCAGGAGGATCGCCAATCAAGGGAGACCACCGGGACGCGGACGGAGAGGTTCCCGAGGATCCAACCGTTCCAGGGAGGGACACACCGATACCTGAAGTGGTAACTGTGACACCAGAGTCACCTAGGGTGGTACCATTGCGCCGTTCTAAGCGTGTGCTGGTTAAACCTAGTTACTTGAAGGACTATCGATGTTAAAAAAAAAAAAAAAAAGTGCATGTATAGATTACAAGAACAACATAGCTCGATTGTATGGTAACCAGTTAATAACTAGCCAGTTATTTAGAAGTAAGTGACTAAATGGATTGCTTTGGACTTGCTCCCTAGTTTTGCTTATGTAGGGGATTGTGTCATAGCTTAAGAGGGGAGGAATGTAGTATTCGGGCTGGTAATGTTGTTGTTGTACTGTAGGGGCGCTGTGGGGAATTCAACAGGTAATGTTGGTTCTGTATTCTCTGGTAACTTGTTGGTTCCGGTGTATGTATGACTTGCAGTAGTTGTGAGCATGTAGCATGGGTGCGCACCTGGAAGCTCTTAATAAAGAAAGGCCTTACAACTCCAGAAACTGTGTGGTCTCCTTATTTCCCAGGATATAACAGTCTGCCAGTGAACTGCCAGATGACCACACTGTCACGGGACAATGACCAAACATATGGGGCAAAACTGTGGACATATTTCATACATCTCTACAGTGGACAGTATTTGTACTTACCCATTGTGATGCTGTAGTCTCCACACCTCAGTAATGTCCATCTCAAAAACTAAGAAAGGGGCCAAGGCCTACATGAAGGCCTTATATATTGCACTGTTATGCCATGTCATTGGCTAATAATAGTGCAATTCAGCTGTTTTGGATGCAATTAGAAATTCTGAGCCACAGATAGGTGCTGAGGCAATTACCTGTTAATGACCATTATCTACAAAAGGCAAGCAATTGTTTATGGGGAACAGGTCTGTATATGGTTTTACTCAGATAGTGTATGTGCAAAGCATTTGCAGAGGAATGCTTAAAAAAAGAATACATCAGTCTACCAGGTATGTACTACATTTCCCCATAAAATGGGATGCATATGGGAGGATGGAGGTATGGGCAATAGGGATTAAAACAGTAGGCTTTTATTACATCTATGATATTAACATTTCAGTGATACTCTGCTGTCCAGCACCTACAGGTATGTCTCTCAACTGTCCCTGCTTTGAATCACATCTCTGCTCTGTCCCTGTCCATCCCTTTTACAATGGTCAGCTGTCGTAGTAAAGATAGTGGATTTCAAGTAAGACATAGTGACACTAAGTAAGGGTGTACACTCCTGTAACATTAAATGATGTGCTGTAATTCATCTCCTCAAGTCTGTCAATGTCAAACATAAATGGTGCTAACACTGTAAAAGTGTCCCTGAATGTCCCTGATGTACTCTGCATAAGTCATGTTTCATGGACATGTGTCCCTGTCTGGTTGAAAGCTATGCCTGACATACCTCTCAACCTCCTGAGGACAAAGCCATATTATTGGGTGGACAAAGACCCAAACCCAGTGACAGAGTATACATATTGGCCATACAAAATAAGAATTTGAATAAATTAACAGATATTACTGTAGCATACGTGTTTTCTGAGGGGGTCTTATGGGTGACAGCTAGATTCTGTTTTAATTTTCTGATAGCAACCATCAATGATTGGACAACCATTTGTCAGATGTCCTCAAGTTTGTGCAAAAAGGACCACATCTATGAGGCAAACATGGTGACATTCTGCAAACATCTGCATAGACGAGAAGTATGATGCCTACATTGAGCATATACTACAGCAGGTTTTCATTGCTGTCTGTCATTGTGGCACACAGGTGTTGCTGGACTGTCCCCATATAGCTGTTGTAATAGCACATTGCTATTTGTCTGACAGTAGGCGTATGACTTATAAGTGGGGATTTGCCTGTAGGAGACACACCACAGTACACTGCAGTGATGAGTGTAGAGACATATAGCAGAATCTGTCATGGCACACAGGGACATTACCCAGTATTGATACTGTCTTGGTGATAGCCACACATGTAGTGTGTTGCCAAACTGTGGGATATGACATATGAGGGAGCAGTGGATAGTGCAGGCCATTATGGGTGTGTAGGGTCTGTACATAGTGGACATCCACGTATCTGGTCCTGTAATGTGTTCCCCATCTTGTTGTCTTGCAAGAACAATGTACCAATGAAGACATCCTCCATTTTCATTCACAGAGAATGATGCTATACTTGATGCCCTCAAACTCAACCATCACATCCTGCTTTCAAGGTGGTCACCACAATCATGAAGAGTGGGCAGCATTGTGGGCCAACCTTGTGAGGGCTGTTAATCATATTGGCCAACAGGAATGGGCCTATGAGCATGTCCGATACCAGGCCACATATATGTTCAATTCCGCACATCAAAGAGCAGCTGTTGTTGCCAAGGATTATGTTGCCACTGGTGGAAGACCTGCAACAGAACAACCACTCTCGGTTACAGAGGAAATCCTGGCAAACCTAGGATCATCCAACAGCTCCCAGGCATCCATCAAGCCATACATCCTGGAGGTAGGTGCCACAGTGTCCACATGAGAGGATTGTCCAGGTAAGCTTGCTGTGTTCACCAGTATAATACATTAGCAGTCATTGTGGCAGGGTCTACAGACCAGTACATGGGTTTCAGGTCTATCTGCATTGGGGGGGGGGTTGAATTTTACCCACAGCTGTGCACACATAATAAAAATGTCAGCAATATAGCCAGTATCGCATTAGCTACTGTAAATGTGGATGCATGCACATATTACCTTGTGACACTGCAGCATGTGGTGTTGCTGACAATACCTCTCCCTCACCTTTTCATAGGTCCATCAGGTGTGGCTGGAGTCCATGGTCCTGTACCAGGTAAATGTGATACTGTTGCTTTACAGATCATATATACCCTATGAAAGTTAAGGGCTGCCATTTTGCCTTATGCACAACTGTTGTGCTTAGCCACAGTTAATAGTTGTATGTTCTATTTCAGAGCAGTTAACAACAGTGCAGAGCCTAGGGAATGGCAGGTGTGGATTTGTACAAACATTAACATGTTTGCACTTAGAGTTATGAGCAATTACACAGTCTGCTATACATGAGGCAATTACTCCAAGATGTCCATTCAGCACAATAGGGAGAAGGTGCATACCTGAGGCAGTGATACTACAACTGGCATATAATTCTCAAGATAGGTGTACTGGGTTTTATGTGTAGTTCTATCACATACATTGTTATATTGCATACCTCACAGGTGTATTGGACTGGCAATGTTACCCAGATGTAGGTGACATGCTTTTTATACAGGGTCTGGGTTATCTGTGTATGTTGTTGCTAGTTGTGTGCTGTGCATCGGATCAGCGATGAGAAGATGTGGCATATGTAATGCAGTTGTGGATCCTCATCTGTGTGAGTCTGTGTGGATTTCCATATACAATAGTGTAGATGGTAATGCACTGCTTTTGTTTTGCTTCTCACAGGTGAACAGGTGGGTAGGAGTCTGTCACCCTCACAGCCTGATGTCAGTGTCTCATCAGACTCTGATGATGATGGCAGCCATAGTGAGGCACAGGTGGGGCTGTCAGTGGCTGAATCTGTCCTAGAGGTTGACATCCCTCTTCTGCCCCTTTGTCCCCACACACAATCAGTATGCTCACACATACTCAGTCACCAGATACCACAGATATTGGACAGTCAGAGGGTGGTAACATAGTACAGGACAGTGTGAGAACTATTGCATCAGTGAGTGCAGACACTGGCCACAGCCAGAGAGTTGGTGATGTCCCACACAGGCAGATTGACATGGGTGTTCAAAGGAGGACTGCTGCCCATCCATCTCCTGTTGCTGGTGTCACATCATGGGTTACTCACTGAATGTTTTGGGGTGTCATGGAGGGACAGGCATGATATGAATGCAACACCAGACAGATGCTTAGGGTTATGGATGCAGCACAGTCTGACATCCATGACTTCCTCCACCACATTGATAATGCCATGGAACATTTCACTGATGTAGTGGACAGATGGTAGGCTGAGACAGTGCCTGTCTTTGAGCACACATTGTCTGTGCTGGGACATATGGCCAGAAACCACATAATTCCAAATAGCGGACATGTTGAGCCAACGAAACACAGGTTTATTTTATATCAACATTGTGGATATAAAATAAATCTATGTTTCATTGGCTCAACCTGTCTGCTATTTGGAATTCTGTGGTTGGTTATTTGGATTAGTTGTGTATTCCAGCGGTTTACCTCCTTGTTGGTTCTATTTATTTTGTTTTGACATATGGCAGGCAACACCATCTGCCGGGAGTCCACGAGGCCATGCACACTCATGTTCCCATAGTGGCATTTCCTCCAGTGCTACAGAGGGAAGTGTGCTGTCCCACACTATGATGTGGCAGGCCATGGACACTTGGTCCTGGGTAGTCCTGTAGGGGACACAGGGCCAGCAGACAGCAGTCACTGTCAGGTGCTAGCAGTTCATCTGACCTTGGTAATGGTGCTTCCTGTGTTACTCTAGGTGAAGCCAATTCCCAGGTTCATGGCCGGAGATGGTGAACTGTTCACTCTACCATGTACTGTCCACAGCTGTCTACCATACACACATGTGGGGCTAGCATTGAGCTTGACTGTGTATATGAGCACATTCCAGCACCACTGTCACATGCAGGTCACCTACAGACACACACACACAGAACCTCTCCATAGGCATGCAGCCAGCACTCCTTCCTGACTCACACACATGCTGTCAACTGTTTGGCACAGCCTATGCCTCTGGCACCCCCACACCACACCCTGTGCATGTGATGATACCTGTGTCACATCTCTGACATCCGTGCCATCGATGTGGGGACCTGCACATATGTGTCTGATGCACAGGGTGACTATATAAATTTACATGTGTTTCTGTAGTGCTGTAGTGTTATGCCATGGCAGTTGTGGGAAGTGACAGGTAATGTATGCTGGCATGTGTCAAGACTACACATCAAATGTTGTGTATAATGACAAGTGTGTGCATATGTGTTTGTCCCAGGAGTCTGATCAGTTCAGCTATGGACACATAGTGGCAATACAGCAGCACAGGATAGCAAGACAGCACAGCAGAGATATGACATCAGCAAGGTATGCCAGTATATGTGCATGGCTCCCTAAGTGCATATGTGTAGAACAGTGTGTCAGGAACAATGGGGACAGTCATCGTCATCATGCTTTCATACCCCGTGACATGCTCTACTACCCTTGATACATGTCACCTGGGTATTCTGCACGTACAACTGCAGATGGCAGCAAGCATCAATTAAGCTTATGTAGAGGAGGGCAATTTAGAGCCAAAGGCACAGAGCCATAAAATGCATAACCAATGTGCAGGAGTAGGCCACAGCATCTATATCACGTCATTGAATACGTGAATATTAAGGTCTCACATGAGCGAATATTCTAGTACTCAAAAATGGTATTGTGGGGGGCTGTGCGCCCCTACACCCCCCACTATATATATATATATATATATATATATATATATATATATATATATATATATATATATATATATATCCCTACTTTGAGATTGCACTACAGTGAGGAAAGGGCAAAAATCCTGATCTTCACTGTAGCGCAAAAAATTCATAAACTTCAAGTATGTGAATATTCGCTCATGTGAGCATTCAATATTCATGTATTCGATGATGTGATATAGACCCAGGCCACATGGGCATGTGTCTAGTGCAGCAAGGGGATATATTTACACACACAGACACACACATAAGTTAGATGCAGTTAGATTAGAACCCCTACCTATCTAGTATTACATAATATAGGTCACAGTCCTTATCACATGGACTACACTGTTTATCTGATATTACACTGTCAGCCAGTGCTTTTAAGGTGGATGACATCAGTAGGCCTCAAAATGGAGGCCAATGTTGAGGCTAGCAGCTAGTCAGTGTGCATAAAATGCATAACCATTGCAGAGAGATAGCCCATGGAGGCTTGTCTGAAGTGCTACATGGCAATATATTCACACACACAGAGTTGGATGATGTGAGATTAGAATTCCTACCTTTTTAGTCATACACACTGTAGGTTTCAGTACTTATTGCATGTGCCACAGAGTTTGTCCATTGTTCGATTGTCAGCCAGTGCTGTTAAGGTGAATGACATTCGCAGGCCTTGTAGAGGAGGGAATGTAGAGTCCAGCAGCCAGTCACAGAGTCTTGAAATGCATGCCATTGCATGGGGACAGCTAATATGGACATGTCCATAGTGCTGTGAGGGGTTATATTGATACACACACATTGTTGGAGAATGTGAGATTAGAACTTCTACCTACTTAGGTATTACTCACTGCAGAACACAGTACCAATCGCATGTGCCACAGGTTATGTCTGATATGCTGATGCAGGCATAGAACTTGTGGAGTATGCAAAGTGGCCTTGTGTTAGACAGCATGTGTGGGCTGCAGAGTGATACTGCTTAGTACTGTTATTGTAGCTAGTGTCCTAGGGGTGGGATACCAGATAATATCCCTTCTATATGTGTACTCTTACCAGTCTGGCCATGTGTGGCTGTTTGCAGTTTGATAGGTAGACATGTGGCCAGGGACAATATCGCTTGTCCAAGGCATGCATTGCACCCATTGTACATTACACCATTTGCTTACCTATGTCTGTCTGCAGGTTGACAGTCTGCAGGCACAGGGGTCTGTGCATGAGTGGATTATGTAGTGTTGTGGCCTTGGTCTGGTGCCATTGCACAGCTGTTGTGATGTGTATGTGCAGATAACCCCAGCATTCAGGGGTATGTGGAGACATTCGTACATCCCCTCCCATATCTATATAAATCTGTATATCAGGGTTGTCTCCTTAAATGTAGTTTTGTGTGCAAGTAATATAAATGCGTTATGTAGATGTATGTGGGGAGTCTATGTATCACTGTACTTTATATAACCATATATATATATATATATATATATATATATATATATATATATATATATATATATACAGGGATTACTTCAGTGTCACTGCTTGACAGAGGCACAGAAAAATGATAGGCATAGTTTTTATTCAAACTAAAGGGGTGGCGAAAGCTACATAACTATGAGCTAGGCTTTTAAATGCCCTTGGGCAGATTGCCTAGTATGAACCTATGAACCTATGAACCTATATATATATGTGTGTGTGTGTGTGTGTGTGTGTGTGTACATGTGCCACATACTGATAGAAACACTAATCAAGTGTGAGGGGGATAGGGAGAGTCAGATTTGTATACGTAGCTGTATGTATGTACAGACAGACATATTTTTCCCATAGCAGATCTTTGGATGGTAGAGGCAACTGACTTGCGTTCAGGTTAGCTAAGTGTAGGAACATTCCCAGTGTGATTGTCAGTACTTACAAGGTGACTCCAGGCCAGAGCTACCCTTACTCCACTCCGGGATCATTGTGTGTTGCAGGCCATTGGCTGCTGCACCTGTTGCCATAGTACTGGAGTTCCCTGATATTGTCCAAGCCATTCCCTGGCTGTTTGCTGATCTTAATATGTGACTCCTACTTCAGAACTGTACAGAGCTTCATAGACTGTTCAGACTTTTGCTCCTATGTTTGGCCCATTTCATATAACATTGTGGTTTTCTGGCAAAATAGTGGCAAATCAGTGAAGACTGAAGTAAATAAATAATGATAGACATTTGAGTTTCAGACTCTATGTGCATCAGGAGAGTCATACTAATGCAGGACCTGTTATTCTACTGACATTTTACATTTGTAGGAGCAAATATTTAAAACCTGTCCCACTTTGTGGTCCCTTGTTCACCGTTATTCACTTTATTTGGCCAGATTTCCTGCTCTCAGAGGTTGAGAGATATGATGTGACTGGGGTACATGGTGAAATACCACACACAGGCTGACAGTTTGCATACCTCTCCCTGTGCAGTAATAGATTGAGGGGTTATGTCAGTCTATGGGACTACCACCATATGAGTACCTCACATGCAAAAGATGTTGGATGCTGCCAGATTCGAACCATCAGCACCATCACGCATGCTACTGTCCCTGGCCCAGTGAACCACACCAGATGCCAGACAAAGAGGTTTCCTTCTTCACACTATCAACAAAATGGAGGAATTGTCTGGTCTGCTGGTATATCATTGCAGACTTACTGTTACAGCAGTTGTATGGAAACACTGACGTGTTTGGGATGGGGGATGACCAGCCTATGGTCTGCTGGCATAGGCAGTTATGCGACTGTCCTGTGACCCCACTTTTGGCATCTCCCTGGAATACTGTTGTGGAGATTCTAGCCATGTGGCCTAGAGGCTATTATGAGGCACATACTAGTGAACAGAGTACCTGTTGTCCCAAGTGGCTGTTATATCTGTGCAAGTAGCCCAGTAGCCCACTATAGATCTCTGCAAGTAGCTCAGTAGCACACTATACATACCACACTATATTCCCTTGTATACATGCGGCAGGTCCATACATATGCTGCCATATTGTAGTACCCCTTACAAGTGGTGTACAGGAGAGTGACTTACCTTATGAATGCAGCAGTTGACTGACCTGTAGTTCAGGGCTAATTCTGTCTGTCTGATGCATGCAGTCCACAGCAAATGCATGGTAAGGTACAGGTTGCGTGGGATAGCTGGCATCATTTTTACTAATATGTGTGTGAGTTGGAGTAAGGTGTCAGTCCCTACAGCCCTAGTTTATCAGTGCATGTGTTATGCATTGTCTCTTGGCCAAGGCCAGGGCATATTGGGCATGACAGTCTGCCTACAGGGACAGCCTCAGGGGGTTCCTCCTCTAAGTCTCCTTGTGAGTGCGGCTGTGGTGACCTAGGCACTGGTGGAGGGCTGTGTATCCCTTCCCCTTGCTGATCCTGCTGCAGCTGTTTCCACAGGATCATATTATGTAGCATGGCACATACTGTGAACATCTGTGCACATGTGGCTGTAGAGTACTGCAAGGCTCCACCAGATATATTGCGGCACCGGAACCATGACTTCAGCAGTCCAAACACATGCTCTATGATGTTCCTGTTTTGTATGCGTGCCTCATTATGGCTTTCGGTGGGTCTGTGTGCATTTTGGATGGATGTCATCATCCTCGGTTCCAGTGTGTATCCAGCATCCCCAAGTACAAAGCCATGTGGGATGTCCCCTTAGCAAACATCTAGTACAACTGTGATGCATGCCAGATATGGGTGTCATGATAACTGCCAGGGCTGCCAGCACACACATTCATGATAATGCCTTGGGCATTGCACATGACCTGGCAGTTGATGGAGTGGTATCCCTTGCAGTTGACATAGATTCTACCTTTTTCACTGGGTGGTGTCTTAATGTGTACATGAGTGCAATCTATGGCACCCAGTGCCTAAGAGGAGTGTGCTACAAGGTAGATGAGTAGCATACTGCTAGATCTCTCCTCAGGGGTGTGGGGAAAATAAATGTGCTCACTGGCATATGGTAGCATGGCATCCAGGAACTGGTGGTGTACTCTGGAAGCAGATGCCTGTGAGACCCCCATCATGTCCCCACTTGGTCTTTGGAAAGTACCCAAAGCTTGTATCCAAAGCGCTACACCTACCTTTGTTTCCACTGGGATGGGTTCCCTTCTGTTGGCTCTGAGTCTGAGTTGACGGCAACAGAGCTCAGTGAGTTGTTGTAGTATTTCCCTGTCCACCCTGTAGTGCTCTACAATCTCCAGCACATGTAGCTCCTGGTAGGTTACCCTGGGCCTGAACACTCGTCTTCTCAGTCTAGGCCTATGGTCAGTATTATCAACAGCTGCATTTGCCTCAGCATCTAGCACATACATATGTAGCAGACCTGCAGCAGCCCCTAGCATTCTCTAGGTTAAAATTCCCAAGTATGTACTCCAATATTGCAAAGTATGTGGAAAAATCAGATTATAGGGTGTATGCATTCTTTATAGTTCTCTGCTCTGGGTGTAACCTGTGTGATTTACTAGCTATGATGCATTCCACATGCCAAGTACATCATTAAGGGGTTAATGGCCCCTGTTTAAGTGAAGTAGGGCTCATCAGTAATTAATATATTGGATTTCTCAGCCATTTTTTGATAGCCTTCCTTGCTGAGCACTGTGGCACAACAAGCAAACCCACGCCGGACAGATAAACAAGGCTTAGCAGTGAACAGACAATCATGCTCAACAGGCTGTGCACTATGCAAACACTCTCAACCCCCCAAAACACATACCCGTAAAGTAAACAAAGCTTAATAGTCACTGGACACACCCCCTGCTGAACAGAGCGTCACGCTGTGAAAACAGGCACCCTGAGCTCTAGTAAGCTTAAAAGTTTGCAGACACACCCCCTTTTGATGTCAGTTACCTCTACTGTGGACACCAACACAGTTCTGTACGAACACAGATGGGATATGTTGACACAGATACCCATTTGTGCTATTCAGTAACACCAGCTCATTTGCATACAGATCTGTGCACAGTACCTGGAAACTACACAGTTTCAGACCCTGCCTCATTAGCAACCACAGCAGTCTAACATTGTACATAATCCACACAGGATCCTATAATACAATACTGTTACATGCTCACAAATTCTGTTTTTTCAATATTCTCATATTTTTTTCCATAATGGCATGTTTGGTCACTGTGTCGCACCATGCAAACATACCCAGGGTATTAAAAAAAATTTAATTATTTTACATGATTTTCCATATGGTTTTGGAAACACAGTGGTTATGTTTGCACATATCTGTGTACTCTATATTATTCCTGCCACTGTAACTATTCTTTTACAGCCCTTGGTATCATTTTTACATCCTGTACACAGAATGTTTCTGAGTATGTTACAGACATACGGGGTCTGCACAACTGCCTGTCTGCTTGCTGGATCACTCTACCTGCCTCATTTGCATGCATTTCACCTGCTTATGAGGTGATTTGCATGCCATGGACACTTCCGTGTTCGCATGCTCGTGCACACCCCTCAGCTCCATTTACTGGCTCGCACATCTCTTCTGTGTAAGCACTGTGCCACTGTGCTTACATGGCAAATAAGTCCATGTAGGCTTTATTAACTTTCCCCATCAGACTTTAAGAAAACTTTCTCATTGTGTAAGCCAATATAACATAGAAGATTTTCCATTATTCCCCCTGTTTCTGAAGAATTTTATGCAGAATTAACTGCAGCTAGGAAGAGAGTTTTCCACATCTGTTATCAGATTTACTGAATTTGCTGTCTCAGGTAAAATCAGGTTCTATAAGCAAAATTAGTTTCAAGGAGGAAAGCCTTGTTTTCTTTGAGGTTCTACATGATGGACAACTTTTAGGATATCCTTAGCTGAATGATCAATTACATCCTCTGGAAAAGAAGGGACACAGGATGAAAAGCAGAGATGTGCACTTAAAGAGTGAGCTACATGGGAACTAAATAAATGATGAAACTAGTACAGAAGCATTGGACTTATTGTTCCAGTCCTTATTCATTTGACTACCCAGAATATCCTTTTGGGCTTCTGGTTCAGATTTTTTGGCTTCCCATTTCAGTATAGGCAATTTGATCACTGACAAAGGTGATAGAAATCAAAGTAAGTAGGCAAATATATTGACAGATGAGATATTCAAGTGACAGCTTATCTGCTTTTGATGCCAGCCAAGTATTTGAATAACAAAAATTCATGTGATTTATCTAAATATATATTTATTTCCTTTTTAAAATGATATGCCTTATGTTGGCAAGCACAAAACTGGCAAGTATAGCAATACTGAAGAAAAGCTGAATTTTAAGTAAGACAGCGATTTTCAGGCAATAATGAAACACATTAGTTTCATACATCATTGCTATATAATTTTCAGTTGTCAATTCACTTTGAAATGAAAGACCATAAAGACATGATTATGGAAAACAAAAAATAGACCATTCAAATGAAAACAACATTAACAGAATGAGACTTATGGGAGGCAAATGGAAATTCAATCCATCCCTACCAACACTCACAAACTGAAAGGAAAAAATTATGATCAGTAGTACCAGAAAAGCAGGAAAAAAAGACTGTGAAAGACAAAAGAGTGAACTTTTTACAGGACATGATTTCAACCTTATCGTTAAAATAGTAAGACTACCAGGCACCTTCTGCCCATGCTGGCAGATGAGGCATCACCAAGATTTGTTAGTTATTTCTTCTCTTACACTGATAATGTGATGGTTCTGAGAGCTGAATGCACCAGTTATGCTTATAAGCTACATTGAAAAACTCTATTAGATGGTTACAATTATATCAATGTAAGATGGCTCCTTTACATGTGTCCTAATAGAAATACCCCTTTGAAGGATTACATGTTCCTAAAACTAGTGGTATGCTGTCGTCAGTGAATGATTACACTGGTCTAACATCACCTTTTTTTCACTTTCAATGACACAGCAAAAGTCTGTATCTAGTGTGTGTATATATTCTAAATGTACTTCTGTTTAAGAATTTTTCCTCCCTCTGTGCTGCATATACTCAAAATGTGTTCCTTGCAATGTAATATATATTCTGTTTGCATTTCTTATGGAGCTCTTCTTCTCAGGCTTCCACTGAAAATGGGCTCTGCTTAGCCCAGTGGACTTTCCCAGTAAACAGATATAAATAAATAAATAAACAAATAAATCAAAATTAGAAGCTAATGAGGTTAAGCAGGAGGAATGCCCTTCTTTGATAAATGGAACCTAGAGGAACCGAGGCTCATTTATGAAGTATTTTATGAATGAGAAGATTGCGACTATAGGCAAATGACTCCACTATAACTTAGGCTCTTGTTATAAATGATCAGACCAGTAAGTTTAATAATAAGATGCCAGAATCTCAAAGAAAAAGGAGTTACTGTGCATGCTTGACCTTAGATAAGTTTATAAGTACTGAAAATAATGGCATGTTGTGTACTAGAAAAGAGCAGTAAACACCTTCTTGTACAACCAATGTGCTTTATGACAATAAAAAGTGCCGATTTGTATACCTCTGCCACACTTGTCTCTTCAGTTTAAAATTAATTGGATGAATGGCACTCTGCTGTGTTATTGGTTTGATTATATACTCCAAAGATTGATTTATTTTCATCTGAGAATCTTTGCCCTAGAGCTTGTCAA
This sequence comes from Protopterus annectens, assembly GCF_019279795.1. Classification (NCBI taxonomy): domain Eukaryota; kingdom Metazoa; phylum Chordata; order Ceratodontiformes; family Protopteridae; genus Protopterus; species Protopterus annectens. Next base: position 747,337,245 of record NC_056735.1, on the reverse strand, counting down.
ATGCCTTTCATATGGGATGGTACACAAACAGCCGCTTGGGGACACATACCTGCCGATGTAAGGGTGAGATGATATAGCATATTGTTCACTTGATGTAATGACACTAATAGTTCAGAAAGTTAAAAGATAATTTCCCCCTCTTCTGCTTTTTTTCATTAGAACTGATAGACTGACAGCACATGAACTTTGGCCTTCAGGGACTTCAGCCTTGGGGTTCAGTTACAGGAAGATCAGATCTGTTTGTAATAGTACTGTTAATAAATCTCATTCTTATCATGGCAAACTGTTGACTGTGATCTCCAGAAATCATACTTTCATGGTCTGATCCCATGAGGTGATGGGAAGGTCCTTTTGGCTTCACATGAATTTGGCTGGGTTTAATATAATACACAGCATTCATAACTGGTTATGTTTTTTTTTCTTTATTTGAAGTTTCTTATAATAATGTGATTCACTGTCTCCACAGTATTTATACTGTGATGAACCTAAGATTAAAAACACTGAGCTCCGGTATTTAGGTTTACTAAGCATTTGTCTTATTGTAAATTATGCATCACCTCAGCAGCCTGGATATGGCCTAATCAGTAAGATGTTACAGCTTTCCTAACATTGTTGGTTGGGTTACCTTATTGTATATATCACAAATATTTTTGTTTTGTTGCTTAAAATGTGTTCTAGTTATTTAACACATTCTTATGTTCACCTTTCCTTCCATAGCAGGATATATATTTTTCACATTATATTTAGAGACTGAAATTAGAATGCTTAGTTACTACTTCTACAGCAGGCTACCTGTTTTTCTATGCTATTTTCAAAGTTTCATGTTAGAAAGTTGAGAAGAAATAGGAGTCTTTGTGCATATATTGGAATTTAAAATACGTTTTACTTAGTCACATAAATAGGTATCACAAAATAGGTAATACCTCAAATGTGTGGCATGAATGTTTTTTCACAAAATATTAATAGGCTAAGTAACTTAAATAAAAGAACTAGCATTTTCACATGATTTAAGAGAATATTTTAATGCCATTCCACAAGAACTTCATTTCTCCAGGTCAGCAGCAAAAACTTCTAGAATGTAGTATCCATGTGTTCCTTACTCGTTACATAAGGGATTAACAAATCTGGTGCAGGAATAATGCTGAGGAATGGTAAATATATTGCTGACTTGGTAAGGAGTGTTCATGATGGTCTGCAGTCTATAAGACAGAGCTAGCACTGTCCCTCATGGTAGGGTTTATACCACTTGCACATTGACATATACATACATTCATTTCTGCCAGGTATGCCAGAGGGTATATTAAATAGGTTACATAAACTGATAAGCTGAATTATGTAATATGTTTAAAAACCTCTTTGACATCCACTCTCTCTCCCTGACTTTCTCCCTCAGCCCCTATTCAAACCATCCCTTTATCTACTTTTTACCCTCTCTCCTTCACTCCACCTTCTTCTTTTTTCTCTTTATTATCCTAGAAGTAATGTAAGCTAAACTTAAATGTAACCTTACAGTATTTACTTTGGCCATCTCTGGTGGAGAACAATAGGTTCATAGGTTGGTACTAAGCTATCGGCCCTAGGGCCTATACAAGCCTAACCATAACAATTCCCTGGATATTCCTTCCCACAATATTTACTTCCCTGGAACCCTGTCTAGCAGGGTGACTGATGTGATCCCTGGGGTGAATTTCTTATCTCCCATCCAATCGTCAAGGTTCCTTTTGAAGAGGGCCAAGGAGTGCTCTGCTTGACATGTATGGGCTGTCTATTCCAGAGTATAGGGATTCTCTAGGTCAGGAACCTATCCCTTCAGCATGTTTTGTTTATTGTGATGACAAGGTTTAGATCCCAGGAGCGTGTGGCTCTGAGGGATTGGGATTTCTTTAAGTGGAGCATGTCCAACAGCTCAGGGTTTGACATGACCCTGTATGTTAAGCTGAGATCACCTCTGAGTAGACGATATGCCACAGAGTATAGCTGGAGTATTTTAGACGGTCAGCATAGGGCATCTGCTTTAGGCCTGTGATTCTTTTAGTGAGGAATTTCTATGGCCTTTCCAGCTGTTGCAGATGTCTTGTGAGGTACATACCAAATGGGGCGTTGTACTCTATAATGGGTCTAATGAGGGATGAGTACAGTGGGGCAATGACCTCCTTTTTTCCGGATGAAAAGCCCTTAGTGATGAGGTGTGCCACATAGAAGGATTTCCTGACTGTTGTGGCGATGTGGTTATTGAAGGTGAGACCACTGTCCACCTGTGTCCCTAGATCTCTCATCACACTTTCAGTTTTTAGTGTACTGTCACCTATGTGGTAATTCATGAGTACATGTTTTTTTCCCAAAGGGGATAACTATACATTTCCTGGCATTAAGCTTGAGCCTATGGCTCTGGCACCAAGCATCTGTTTCTGTAAGGCCCTTTTGTAGAATATCCACATTATTTGGGGATTCAATAATGGCTCCCAGTTTGCAGTCATCTGCAAACTTTGTTAGCCAGAGTCCCTTAGTGCTGGCCTGTACTTCAGAGAAGTAGATGCCAAACAAGAGCACTCCCAGGACTGAACTCTGAGATACTCCACTTGTTACTTATCTAGAGCTGGATTTGGAGTCGGCTACTTTTACAGTCTTGGTCCTGTCAGTAAGCCAGTTGGCAACCCATTGAATGATGTAGGGATTTATGCACAGCTTAGTAAGTTTATCTATGATTCCAGAGTGGGGGATGGTGTTGAAGGCCTTGGTAAGGTCCAGATAGGCTGTGTGGGCTGCCTTACCCTCATCCACAGCTCTGGAGACTGATTCAAAGAAGTCAATCAGGTTCAGGATACAAGATCGGCCCTTCACAAACCTAAACTGGGTGGGGTCCAGTGTTTCAAGGTTGCCAATGTCTTTGTTTATAAGTTCCATGGTAATGCGTTCCATGCCCTTGCAGATCAGGCTTGTCAGATTGATGGGACGGTATTTCCCAGGATCCAAGGTGGATCCCCCCTTGTGGAGTGGGATAACTGTAGCTGTGCATCACTCAGTGGGCACAAAGTCTGAAGTGAGGCTATGATTAAACATGACACTTAGGTGAGGTGCCAGTTCATTTTGTAGTTCATGTAGTACACAGCCCGGGATGCCATCTGGTCCCATGGATTCTGTATTCTTAGCTTTGGAGAGTGCGGTTTCTACCTGTGTAGCCGTGATTACCGGAATTTGACAATCTTTTGGTATTGAGATGGGCTCTTTAGGGGGTGAGGAGGGAGTGAAGTTTGCACTAAATCGATCTGCCAGTATATTGACAATATCCTTGGGATCAGTATATTTAATGCCATTCTGTTGTAGCTCAGAGCAGATCTGAGCATTGCCATTTAGATTCTTAACATAACTATAAAATGCCTTGTGGTTGTCTTTGGAGTCTTTGGCAATTTTATTTTCGTTACTAGCTCTGGAGGATTTTATGAGGGATCTCAGCTTCTTACTGAGGTTGGTAAGGGAGTTTTTTGCATCCTGGGATTTTCCTCTTTTCTGCAACAGTTTTTTCCTTCTGTTGTATAGTTTGTTTATGGAAGGAGACCACCAGATTGACTTCCTTTTTTTGGAGGAGAGCATCTTGGTTCTATTTGGGATGGCACAATTCATGCATGAGTGGATGTGCTTGTACAGTGCCTTAGTGTAGGATTCAGCAGTTGAACATTCAGCTCTCGTCTGCATGGGTGTCATGACGTTTGTCACTTCTGACTTGAGTAGCATGAAGTTGGCTTTGGAGAAGTTTTTTTATGGAGGTTTCTGTACTGGGGGGTGGGGGTGGGATGTGGATGCCAAGGGTGATTTGCTTATGGACAGATCTGACCAATGAGGGGGTGACCACTGGTGTGGAGCATCTATCTCCCATGTTGGTAATGACCAGGTCTAGAATATTGGAGCCCCTGGTGGGACAATGGATTAGTTGATCCAGGGTGTTGGAATTTATGAATTCCAAGAACCGTTGGGAAAAGGTGTTGGTACCCGAGTAGTTTCCCCAGTTAATGGCAGGGTAGTTAAAATCACCCAGTATTACGGTGTTTGGTTGCATCTTAATATTTTCCAGTATGTTTAGAAAGGTGTAGTGAGAATCTTGGGGCATGGTGGGGGATCTGTAGCAAGCTACAATTTGGATTGCAGTCTTACCTAGTCTTAGTTGCACTTGGAGAATTTCAGATGCATTGTGTTGGGCAACTAGCCTGGAGGTGTGAATATTCTTGGTGAATATGGACACTCCTCCACCTTTAGTGTTTCGGTCTTGGTTCAGTGGCTGAAAAGTGTGGTAAGAGTTGTAGCCTGGTATTGCAAGGGTGCTCTCTTGAATCAGGTCTTAGTTACTGCACAGATATCAATGTTCTCCATTTTTAGGAGTGCCTCGAGAGAGTGCATTTTGAGATTTAGACTTCTAGCATTAAGTAGCATAACCTTCAGATTTTGCATGCTTGTATCTGTTACAGTGGTGATTTTGTCCTTTGAACCTTGCCTAAAAAAGACACTATAGGGGTGGCAAGAGCTTAAGCCATTAACCTGAATGCAGGGGTGACAGGTGCAGACCATCTCTGGCAAAGCATCGTGGTTTGTTGATTATGTCATCCCAGGCAGACAGATACTGGATCCCCTTTGAATGACACCAGAAGCTTAGCCAATTGTTGAAGTCAATCATTTTGTCCTTATACTGTGGTATCATTCTAGGTGAAGGCAGGTTGCTGCTCAGGGCTAGGGTCATACCTGCCTGGGCTACATGATCCGAGAGCTCTTCCATGTCTCTTTTCATGTAGTCCAGAGAGGTATGTCTCAAATCATTCACTCCGACATGGACAATGACAGAGTCATATTTGTAATTTTTGTGGAGTGACTTGAGTGCATGCGTTATGTAGCGGATCCTGGTACCCGACAGGCAGCTGACTGTAATTTTCTCCTTGTTCAGCCTGGTGAGTGGGACATCAGTGTGCCTGACTATAGAGTCATCTATGACTAAAGTGTTGGGTACTTTATCTTGCCTCAGCGGCTGTTGTTGAGTAGCACACTGGTGTTGTGAGCTATGTGTCACTTTGTTTGTGACTGGTGTTTGTTTGCATTTCAGCTTCGGAGGTCCTTGTTGCTTGGGCAGGTTAATGATAAGGGCTTCCACATATGTGGGTTTAGTGTTGCTATGTGTGGGTGTTGGTGTGGGTTTAGAAGGGCTATGTGTTGCTTGAGGTTTGGTGCAGGTGTTAACCTTCTCCTCTTGACTGTCTAGCACAATCTTGGCTGGAGAGAGCTTTGCTTCCAGTTTGTGCATCTCTCACAGGTTGTAGTGTTGGGTGGTAGGAGGAGAGGGTTGTCTGTGTACATGAGACAGTTGTTGCATTGCCCCAGTATGCCCAGATTCACCAGGTGGACAGGAGAAATCACCAGAAGGTGACCCTTGTACATGCCTGTTTAGGTGCTTTTTTGTAAAGTTCAAGAGCTGTTTTCCCTTACCTTTGCAAGGTACTTTGCAATTATAGGCTGTTTAGTACCTTATGATTAATTTCTCCTTATTAACAAAGAGAGTTGAGTGCTTGTGTCAGTTTAAGGCTTCCTAGTTCTTTCCAGAAGGTTGTAGAGCAAATGCTAGTCACAACGGCTCAGGTTTTAGTTCTACTACTGAGAAACCAGCTAGTTCTAAAGGAAAATTTGAAGAGCAGACTTTCTGGCACCTGGAATAGTTTAACTGTAGCCCCACTGTGCTGCACAATGTGAAAAATTTGCAAACACATACGTTTTTAAGCCAGGAAGTTGAAAGGGATAGAAGTCAGCCCAAAAGGGCTAATAAAATTACAATTTCAGATCTGGAAACCACTCCTCTAGTGTTAGATAGGGAGTATAATGCTCACCACTCCCACTGGTAAGCAGTAAAACTTCCCTTTACCACAGCAAGGTCTGGATAGCTCTGAACACAGAAAATAAAGTCCTGAAACCAGCAAAGCCTGGGATCTGGACAATACTAGATAGAAAAGGCAGGAAATGAGGAAACAAATTAACCAATAAAAGCTAAAAACTGAGCCCTGTTCCAGCAGTCTTCGATCAGTCAAGTTCTAACTGCACGCTCCTGCCACTAGGGTGCAGGGGAACCTTCTCTGAAAAAAGATGGCCTGGATTAGTGCTCAAGTTATGCAAATAAAACTAGATTCAGCAGATCTGAATCTAGTCTATGCTACAGCAAACAAGGCATACCAATTTCAGAAATAAGCAATTCAAATAAGCAGGCACAATAAGCCTTTAACTTGAAATTCCTAGCTCAGAAGGGCAGAATCTAGCCTCTCTTCTAACAAGAGTGCAGACCACAAACCTTCTTAATGTAAAATAACTGGCCTGAAGCCAAAGTGCTTAAACTAGAACAATACACTTTTAGAATAACAGACACTGGGCCTTCAATCAGCAATTCCCAACTTAGAAGGATGTAAGCTACCTGTCCTGCCACAACAGTGCAGACCACAAACCTTCTTAATGTAAAACAACCTGTCTGAAGCCCAAGTGCTTAACCAAAAGCCTTAGAATAACAGTTACAATTTATTCAGGCTACTACCAAGCAGTAATAAATGCAGCAGAATAAATACAATTGAGTACTTTTAAGAAGAGGCAAAACAAAATAATGTAATAAAGTAGGAAAAAATACAAATACAGTAAAAGCAAATGAATAAAGTGCAAAATTTAGTTTTTGTTAGTAAAGTGCAAGGAGAGAGGAAGGAGGAGCAGAAAATAATTCAAGGTTAAGAACCTAAGTGGGTTGGCCTTCCCAAACTTTCTCTCTGGATTACATAGAGTAAACAGTAGACTGGGAGGGGTGTCCCAGATCAAATTTACAGTAGGGGTGGGCAACTGCCACGCCACCAACTTCTAACACCACCACAAGAATTGGGTGGGGGGCAGGGGAAAACCAGTTTTAGGACAGATGAGAAGCAGAAAACAGTGCCAGAAAAATATATAATATTTCAGTCAGGCTATAAAATAGTTCAATGCAGAACTCTGAAAGGTTAAAATGCAAAGAAAATCAAAAATATATTCCCAGATTGCTTAGGGATCACACACCAGCTGTTTCCAACAGTGTATAAAGGAATTTACAACAAAAACTATTTTTAAATCAGCAAGCCTTGAAGCTCTCAGATAACTCTAAGCTGTTAGACCAGTTTTATAAACTCAACCTCAGGAATAGGGGGGAGCCAGTTTCAGGACAGATGAGAAGCAGAAAACAGTGCCAGAAAATATATAAAATATTTTAGTCAGGCTATAAAATAGTTCAGTCAGGTCAAATTAATACAATGCAAAACTCTGAAAGATTAAAATGCAAAGAAAATATACTTATCAATCAGCGATATATTCCCAGATTGTTTAGGGATCACACACCAGCAGTTTCCAACAGTGTATAAAGGAATTTACATCAGAAACTATTTTTAAATCAGCAAGCCTTGAAGCTCTCAGATAACACTAAGCTGTTAGACCAGTTTTATAAACTCCACCTCAGGAATAGGGGTAGCCGGTTTCAGGACAGATGAGAAGCAGAAAACAGTGCCAGAAAATATATAAAATATTTCAGTCAGGCTATAAAATAGTTCAGTCATGGCAGTGTATCTTACCATATCAGTCACCATTCAACCCCCCTGCCCATTAGTCATTCTGTTTCTGTTTTTAGTCTACAATAATATTATTGTTTCCTCCCTGACTGTTGACATCCCTCTTTCTTCTGGATTTTCCTGCCTTAACTCTAGCATTTCCTATTTCTCCTTCCCCCAAAATCCTCACTAATATATATCTCTCATGTCTTCCAATTCTTTACTATTTCCTTTTAAGTATAACCTGCCACCAACAACCCCTCTGCTTCCAGTCATTTAAGCTCTTCCCATGACACCCCTATACAGGTTGTGCCCTACAACCCTCAATTATCACACACTTGTTGTACATTATTCCTTATTTCCACCAATACTGATGCCACTCATGTGTAGTCTTATCACATGTGTAAATCATAAGCTTCCTTACCCCACTTATTCAACATTTTGCTGTGTGTTTCCAAATTTAATTTTGGGGGAATTCTTTATTATTTGTGTAATAAGGAAAGTTGCAAACTATAAATCATGACTCTCTTGATCTCATTTCTTAACCAGTATACATCTTCCAAAATTTGTCATTATTATTATTATTATTATTATTATACTTTTGCAACCTGTTGCCCATGGATATTTTGGCTTTGCTAATGCATATTTCATTTCTCAAATTCCTACAGATAGATAGATATAGATATATAGATAGATATAGATATATAGATAGATATAGATATAGAGGCATTTTTCTTCCATTCTTGATTGATCATCTGCAAGCTTCTTTATCCAGCATGTTTCATTTCCCAGCCCATTACCCTGAGTTGTCCATTTGTGCTGATATTCCCTCCAAATATGTCTGAAGTTAGCACTGATACTCCCCATTCTGTTATCCTTTTCCATTTGTTAAAAAATCAAGATACTCTTATTACCAAGTTAAAAGATATCTCCTGCCTTTTTAATCCCTTCCACCTACACATTTTCCACACATCTCAGGACTTTTCCATTAGGCCTCTTGACAGCAACTCTGCTAACAGTTCCTCCTTTAGTATTCTAAACCTATTTCGCTTCCCCCTACCAAGAATCACATTAACTCTTTATCTTTGTTATTCCACAAATTAGCCATAAGACCTCCCCTGAGGATGAAAGTAGACCTTTCTCATATAACTCATATATAACAATGAGCTGTATCACTCACAGCCTCTAATTTATATTCACTACCATAGCATACACCTTAAAATGAGGCATAGTTCAGCCTGTAGCCTTTTCCATCTCAAGTTCCACCCCATATCCTTCTAATGAAACTTATCAGAAGAAGATTTAACCACCAACAGCATTCTCCACTATGGACTCACCGTCACATGCTGTGCTAGATTTAATACCAAATGCAAAGCAAGCACTGTGTCCACTTCAGTCCTTCCTCCAAAGATATTTACTTTTCCTGACCACCTAGCCAACAAACTTTTGATCCTAGTTAACTACTGTTTCAAATTCCTCTCCTTTGTATCTCACACAGATGAGTATATTTTCTCCACTAAATAGTTGGTGTTTTTGAGCTTTGTCTGTCCCTATTGATCTCATGTCATCTGCTCACTCTACTGGGCATGTAAAGATCAAACTGGGAAGGCCCTCCCTTTAAACTCTTTAAGGCTTGAGTTAGCTTCTGTTTCATTTCATCCCACACACACCATCTGGGATTAAACTACCAATCACTAGAAAGCTCGGGATTAGTGCCACTGTTTTACTTATGATGAGAGAGGGAATGTGGGGGGGGTGGGGGGTGCCACATTATTTGCCAGCCTTCTTAGAGATTCCCAGTCACTGGAAAACCGGAAAATTGTTTCTTGAGAGCCATCTTGGAATTAATGTTACTGCTTTGCTCCTGGTAGGAGAAGGAGCAGAGGTGCATTGATTCCAGATGGTCTCTGTTTAGGCAGTAGGTATAGGATTTCACTCACAGTCTGGTTGCAGTTTTGGTAAGATCCTCTTCAAGGCCTTTGTGCAGTTTGGCTTTCTGTTGTGTCCCAAAGCTAGATGTTCTATGCAGGGTACTACTCTGAGAAGAGGACAGCAAGTGTAGTCAACTGGCATCATCTGGGTTAATACTACTTCTCAGGAACAGACTGGGATTACTGTTACTCTTTTGCTGCTGGTGAGAGAAGGAGCAAAAGATCTTTAGTTCCTGCCTGCATGCAGCTGCATTGAGACCGGCACATCTCCACTATCAGACAGCACCTCCTATAATCAACTGCAGACCTCACAGGCAACTTCATAGGCACTGCTCCCCCTTAAGCCCAAACTAGTAATTACCTGGTAAAAATGGATTTGCACTTTCCTACAATCTCTGTAGTCAGATTGGCTGAAAATAAGGCCCTTAGACAATGTAGCAATTGTTTCGTGTTTACTGACAACCTTCTTCTACTTAAAAAAAAATATCTGACAAAGTGGCTGAGAGATGAGAGATGTAGTTATATAATGTTATTCCAGGCAAACTCCCACACAAAGTCACAACAAAAAACCTGCATGTTGTCAGTACCACATAACACCACACTAAATTAATCACATACAGCTCAGATCAAACACATAGGCCTACATATGCTGAAACTCTTAAACTAACCAGTCTAAATCATAAAGTATTCCAAATGTAATCTAAGAAATAAGTACTCTCAACAACTTCAAAAACCGACAGCAGTCACAGTGAAAGATATATCTAAGTGACACTCTGACTCTGTCCAAAAGCTCATAAGGTAAACCTCCACACAGTCTAATGTTCTAGTCATATGTGACTTCCTAGTGAGACACAGCAGTACACCACTCATCAGAGTGTGCAAGGAGAGGTTTACAGTCAGTTGCCTATCATGTGCCACAATTTGCCACATCACACATGCACTTATGTCCTTTTACCACAAATGCAAATATGACGCTGTCATACTGCACATTGGTGTAAATTACAGGAGTTGTACTTCCCTGGACTGTATCAAGAGACACATGAGGGAACTCTGAGAACATGCGTCTGAGGCAGATATGAATCTAGCATTAAGCAGCATCCTACCATCACCAAAATGCTGCAATAGCAACAAAAGATTTTTGATTTCATCTATGGCTTCTGGTATCATTCTAAGGGGGTACAATATATATCAGCATAACTGGAGATGGTAGCAAGTCCTATCTGTTCACACGCATAGTGCATTAAGCCAAACACCATTCACCTAGGAGACATCAAAAACCCCACCTTTAATTGGGAAACCTATACATCACAAACATGCATGCCCAGAAATTTCTGGACATCATCAATACAAATTCTGTGCTACAGTTAGTCTGTACCCCAACCAGAAGTGATAAAAATCTTGGATTTGGCCCTTACTAGTATAGGACAGCTTTGCTCCTCACCAACTGTAACTTTCTCCCCTGGTCAAAGTCACATTCATCTTAAAACTGAAGATGGAAGTTTCTGCCAATATCTCTGTGTTCAGGGACTATGCCAAGGCTAATATACTGAAACTGAATGATGACCAGTCTAAATTCAAAATCCCTTCCATCTTTTTTTAAACACACCTTTATTGAATTATCACTTGTGACATAGGCAGTTTTATATTTATACAAAGGTAATCAAAGTGTATTAACAAATTAACATTAACAAACATTATACTTCACATATATTGCTATATATCATATAACCTAAGCAACATTACATAAATTATTCAATTCCTGCCCCTTTTTTAAGCAAAAAACATCTTTATTAAACCATCACTTATGACATAAGCAATTATACATTTATATAAATGAAAACAAACCACACTGACACAATCCTAGTTGCAAGCATTTTACATCGCAAACCATACTGACACATTTCCAACTGCAAACATTATACATCACTTATAATCTACCGAATCATTTTCGGTCAAATACTACTTAGCTCATTTAAGTCCTGCTTTCTTTTAAACCTCCCAGTTTTTCCTAGGTATTTTGCTCCCAACCTTTTCTGTCTTTTGGCTTTTCCCAGTTAGTGGTCACCGCAGCAAAACTTCGGTCCGCTAATGTTTGGAAGTGAATTTTTACAGTGTTGAGTTGCCAGCCTGGCACCCAACCTTCAAAGAAGGCACACCCACACATGCATGCACCTATGTGCATGTCTTTCAAATCTCAATTCCAGTTGTTTTATCTCTGTTACTGTATTTCAAAAGTAATCTTGTCAATCAACTGTCTGTTAGAAATAATAGTAAAATATATTTCTTACATAATTTTTTTTTTGTTCTGTACACTGCTGTGACTCAACATGATAATAATCGTACTTCATGCATTACAAAGTTTACACTCACTCTTTTCCCCAAGTATTTGTTTACTCTGACCAGAATTATATATCTTATTAAACCTGACATTTTCTCTGCTTTTTACCTTGCACATATCATTTTCCATATTTAAATTTATATTTTTTACACTAATTCCACTTCTAGGAGATTTGTGTTGTTTTTTCCAAAGATAAATTAACTGCTATTTATGACTTCAGAGACACTTCTGCATCAACCAGTACAATAGCAATTCTGTCTCTGATTTGCCCATCTTTCAAGCAATTAAACACACACTTTTAAGTCAATTTATACAAGCACCTTCCACAAGTTTCAACAAATTCACCACATGAAGAAAACAGATGGTACCAAGAAATATTTAATAAATTATAAAGAATGAGTCACATAGAAATACACTTGTAACAGAAAGTCTGCATGGTTGAGTTTCCCTCAGGTACATCACACAAACACTTACATGATTGTGAGTAGTGTCACATGACAATAAAGACCTGTTATTATGGATGTATGACTTTAAATGACTAATTATAATGTGCAGCAAAAAGTCCTGCTGCTTAAGAGAAAACTTAAACATAAGCATTTGTTGGCTTCAGCTAAACTGGGACCTGTCTGTCTAACTATCAGTCATTGAGTTCAAAGAACAAACAGGATAACAAGAATCTTTTCTAACATAAATATGAAAAATAAAACAGTCCATATGCAGAATGCATGTAATGTATTACCATTTTTAGGAATCAGAGACTTTTTTATTTTCCTGCACACCACTATCAGGCAACCATACCTGCAGCTAATCTTTGTAATTATTCCACCTATGGGGGGCAAGAGCCTTACCTACTTGTTTCCCACTCAGGGCAGGAGTCTTGCATTACTCATAATATACAAGAGTCAGTTGTTAGGAAGCATGCCATCCAATACAATGTAGGCCTAATACTAATCCATAGAAGCTGGAGGTTTCTGTAAATGCACTGCATACACATGCCTACTTTCTAGCCTACTACATGCAGCATGTAGCTACACTGAATGGGTTGCTGTATCCTGCAATCCCTGCACAAGTTAGCTGAGTACAGCAGTGCAATGGGTCATACCATCTCTTCTACCCCCAGGATGGGCAAACTTGTGCCAGCCTGTCACTCCCACTTTCTCTGCCCCAACATTCCAGTACCTGAGCCACAACTCAAACTCAGGCCACATACGTCAGAGTCAAGACCATCTGGGTCAGAGTTAGTGGTTTACCCTCCAATAGTAATTTGGGCCTTTTAACTTCCATGACTACAATTTCCAGGAAGAAAAGATATAACATAGCATTCACAATTTTATTATAAGACATTAGCTTAACCATGCCTCCCTTATAGCAGCCATTCTGAAGAATATTAATTATCACACACCAGTAATTCTCTCAAATGCTCTCTTCATGCAATTAATTCACTATTTGATTTCCCAAATTGGAGTAGGAGCTCATAGCAGTAGCACATCAGGCCCTTCCTCTAAATAATAACAAAAAAAAAAGAAAGAAAAGAAAAAAAAACTTAAGCAGCAACTAAAAAGCAAAGCTGTACATGTAATGTAATCAGTATGGAACGCCACAAGATATATTCATGGAATAACAAGCTTGGGTAATATGAGCTACATCATTTTAATGACAGTGTCAATAATGAATCTTACAACTTTTTACCTTTTTTTTCTATCATTTTAGAACCATTGGATGTTCTCCTCGCAGTGGGGATAGGGCATGTCTTTCTGTTCTTAACACTCCTGGTGTTTCATCTGTTAATAGTCTAGTATGAAATAATCAAACAAAGTAATTAAAGTGGGCCAGCATACCTTCATAGAGCAGATAGTTGAGGCAGTTGAATCTTGAATAATTCTGTCTACCTTTACTCGTGGATAAGTGGTACAGCCACCTCCTTGAACCATCTGACATGCATAATTAAATAGTAACTCCATCACCTTCTTGAAACACATTTGGACTGTTTCACTGACATTCAGTACCAGCTGACCAAAAGTGTGGAAATGCATAGAAATCTGACATTGTAGAAAATATAGTCTTTGAGTAAAACATTCTTAAGAAAAATCTTTGCTTCCATTCCTGCAGAATGTGTTTGATGGTTTTCTGCTTATGATCAATCTATTACACACATCAGCCCACTGGTTATAGGACCAGTAACATTTGATCTGTGACATCCAATGCCTCTCTAAGTTGAGTTCTTTCTGTATCTATCCAGAATATAGTAATGCTGACTTTAACCATGTCCCTTTCTCCAAATGTATGTATGAGATCTAGTTCTGCCAGTTCTTTTTTCTGGCTTTCTATGTCCTTACATTGAGACCTACTTATCAGACTTTCTTTTTTATGTGGTAGAGGAAAGGACCTTTCTCTTTCTCAGTGGCTGCCTCTTATGATTTTTGCCTCCTTCTAGTGTTGGTCACCTTGCCCCATGTTTATCTGTCACCTTTTCCTCATTATCTGAGTAGACATTGATGCATTCATATAGTGTGCTCAGTGCAGAGCCTTAGCTGTTTCATCTTGCACTTGGTGCAATTCCCTGATCTGGCAACCTTCAACTGTAAGTTGAAGAGCAAAATAATAATAATAACAACAATAATAATAATAATAATAATAATAATAATAATAATAATAATAATAATAATTACACAAATATATGAAAGGTCCATTCCAGATCTGGCTATCTAGCTGAAGTGCCTAACCTTAGGATCAAGCCATATCCCATTCCTACTTTTAAAACTATAGCAAGATGCTTACTACAATGAAGTCCTGAGCATAAAAACTGTATTCATTCCTGTACAAGCATTACAGAAATAAATACTGGTACTACACCACTGACTGATCTGCATTTTATAATCAAGCCCCCTAACATCTTGCTCAAAGTGGGCTAGAATGCCTTCATAGAGCATACAGCTGAGCCTGTTGAATCTTGCACAGTTCGCTCTACCAACACTCATGGATAAGTAGCACAACCACCTCCTTGAACCATCTGACATGAGTAGTTAAATAGTAACTCCACCATCACCTTCTTGAAATGAATACTGGCACTACACTACTGATTGATTTGCATTTTATAATCAAGCCTCCTAACATCTTGCTTATGGAGGTGATAACACCTTTAACCCATGCTAGCTACACTTCTGGTTCATTGAGTTGCTTATGCAAAGAGACATCTGTTCCTCTGAAATCCACCTCCCATGTTGCCTTGTTGTGCAGCATATCTTTTATGCCATCCTCTCCTGATTTACAGAAATATGTCTTTCTCTGCCAATGTAACTAAAAATATGACTGAATATAGAAACAGTGTAGTTTTCTTTTCATGTTCGAAATGGCAGGAAAATAGAAGTCCTTAGTGAAATTATTAAAATTCTTCATCCATTCTGACCTTCTGGTCACCAGTAAATGGATTTCTTTGTGTATAGCCAATCTCACCAGTCTCTCCAAGATATAACTATGGCACTCCAGAGAAATGTATCTTGAGAATGTAGGGGATGGGGGTAATTTAGCCCTTCTCACTCAGTGAGCTGATTATAGATGAACATTTAGCTCATCTGCAGTAGCTCAAACAGATATATCCAGTTTCCAGTGAAATATGTTGAACTATTACCTTCACTTTCCTGTCAAATGTCTATACATCTCACATTCCATTTCTTGTAATGATTATTCATGTCATCACATTTCCCTTGTACTGTACAAAACGTGATGATAGGAATAATCATCACAAGAAATGGAACTTGAGATGTATAGGCATTTGACAGGGGAGTGAAGGTAATAGTTCAACATATTTCACTGGAAACAGCAAACAAATCCCAGCAAATACAAACAGCCCAGGTATACAAAGTATCAAACACATAAACCCAGTAAGGAAGGTAGCTGGAATAAAGGGCAGGACCACGACATAATAAAATCCTCTGTTTTAATGCAAAAAGGTGAGCACTTCCGCAATGGTAACCATTGCTTCATCAGGCAATTATTTCACAAACTAGCAGCATATAAATACTTTACTTCAATTCAAATTAACCAATGATATCACAAGCAAATTAATTAATTACCTTGGTTACACATATTTAATTAAAACTAAAGCTAAATAAAAAACTAAAATGTTAATATATATATATATATATATATATATATATATATATATATATATATATGTGTGTGTGTGTGTGTGTGTGTGTGTGTTTATTTATAAAATGAATGCATGTGTGTGTAATTTATTCCCACTATATTATACCTATTGCTTATAAATTATCTCAACTTTCTAGATTTCAAGGGTGGCTTCAGAGGAACACTGTCATTCAGACCCAGTCCTCTGTGTGCTCCTGGTCTCAAAATCCTTTGTACTTCCATATTTTTAGTTGTATTAACTATATCACCCATTCTGATGTTTACATTTTGAACATGTAAAACCTGAAACATGAATATATGTTCATCCCCCTTGACCAAAGTGTGGTTAGCCAAAGCACTATACATTTGCCTCTTTCTAGTGCAGTACAGGTGGTCTCTAATTCATTCCCTAAGGTGACGGTTAGTCTTGCCTAGATAGAATTGGAAACATATTTCACAGTGAGCTACATATACTACATTGCTGGCATTGCAGTCTGCTGAGTTTCTAAGCTCCCAAAGACACCTTGTTCCTGGATGCTTAAAAAAGCTAGACTCATCCACATAGGTGCAGTATGCACAGTGCCCACATCTATGCGTACCTTTCAATATATTATCTGTCATCCTAACTGTTCTTGGATAACACAAGTGTTGTTTTAAATTTCTCTTGTTTTTAAATACAAGGTGTGGTTATGTACCTACTATATTGGTAGTGTCCTCATCTACTAGCAACATGTGCCAGTTCTGATGGGTAATATTTTCAAACCTTTTTATATCCTTTGTATATGGTAAAACCATAGGGGTTGGTGTTAGCTCTTTACTCTTATTGTGTGTATTTTCTTTTGCCACTCTATCAGAGTAATATGGCTTACCTACACCTTTTCTTTCCTTACGTACTTTTTGATACACTTTATTAATCTCTTGTTCACTATACCCCCTACTCAAAAACACTGTTTTTAAATTATTAAGTTCACTTACATATACTTCTTCTTGGCAACATAAACATGATATTCTCATTGCCTGTCCTCTAATAATATTGGGCAAGATGCATTGGTTATGCATACTATTCCTGTGTAGAAAAGTTGGTCTATAATACTGTTTCCTATGTAGCTTGGTGGACCACATATTGCCTTCTCTATAAATGGTGACATCCAAAAAATCTATACTTTGTACAGAACAAACCATGGTAAATTTCAGAAAATCACTAGTGGTATTAAGATGTAAATGTAAAGACTTCAGTGTTTCCTCACTTCCCTTCCAAAGAATAAAAAGGTCATCTACGGAACGCCTGTAAAAGGCTATCTTGGGGTTATTCAACAAGTGTTCATACTCCCAATTCACCATAATCAAATTTGCATATGCATTGGCACAACTAGTGCCCATGGCAACTCCTGGCAATTGCTTGTACCATGTTCCATTGAACATAAAAATATTATGTTCAAGTACCATTTCCAGCAACATAGAAAGAAAATCTGTCTTTGTTACAGAAAGTTTCCCTTGTCTCACCAGTACTGATTTTACTATACTAATCCCTTGGTCATTCGGTATGCTCGTAAATAATGACACCACATCAAATGTAGCTAACATTCCAGTATTTGCCATTCCCATGTCTTTCACTGCCCCATAAAGTTCCACTAAAATTGTTCTGTATCTCTCAAAACATATACAAATTCATTTAGTACCGTTTTCAATTCCCTGTCTAAATAAATGGAAATGAGTCCTGTTAACCATCCTGCCCCTGCTACTATTGGTCTAAACTTTGGGTTTAATGGATCCTTATTTATCTTAGGTTGACCATGTATCTGAGGAATTAGCGGATTTTCAACAACAAAAAAAGTGAAAAAGTTCCTTAGTGAGTAACCCCATACACATGCATTCATGTAAAGTATTTGCAATACGTTCATTCATATAAGAAACAATTGCTGTTAGTACTGTTTTATAAACATTTAAGTCTGATAACATTTCCTGCATAGCTTTATAATAAAAATCAGAATTCAGTACCACAATAGGTCCCTCTTTGTCGGCAGGACGTATAACAATGTTATCATTCTTTTGTAACTCATGCATTGCATTACATTCACTTGTTGATAAATTATACCCTTGCTCTTTCAGAAAATAACCTTCATTACTATATATGGCATTTTCACAAGCTTTTAAAAAAGTTTCTATATTATGCAGCAACACAGATACAAAAGTACTATATCTCTATACTCTGATACCTGCAGATTACTGAGAGGTGATCTATGCCTGGCATGCAAGGCATTCTCAGATCCCTCTCTAATGGACCTTTTACACATCCACAAAATGAACAGCAGTAGAACCACTAGATCAAATGATTTAAATTTTGCTTGTGATATAAATAAGACATGTTGGTGAGACAGACATTTGTCTCAGAGGATCCTCAAGCTCTTGAATGGGGTCCCCATCCATGTGAAGCAGAGTCCATCCCTAACCCTGTTTAAGCATAAACTTGACCAATGGATAGGAAATCAGAAATTCAACCTGGGTCTTGCCCCCATATCTCTGATAGACACTGGCAGACAGTAATTCCCAGACTAACAACTCCCCCCCATAACCACTAGAAACTTCCTAACTAACATACCCTCTCTTAATAAATGTCCATGATATATAGGTACACAATTGGGTTGGATATCATGGATAGGCTTTTAAAGACCCTGATCGTCTTTAGCCTAGTATATAGAAGATCATGGAAAGCAAAGACCTCAACGTGTATTTTGGCTCCACTAACCAAACAAGGCTGCCATAAATCATCAGCCTACTAAACAGCTTGGTGGTGGGGTATGCACCAGCCGTTGCGATAATCTATTGCAGCTGATGTTTCAAGGAACCCCATCCTTATATGGTGTCCCCTCTTTTAACTCCCTTACATGATTTTCATTCCCAAGTCCACTGTGTTGAAAATTTTAGACCATACATGCCCCATGTGGTTACACTGGCAACATTTAACTCCATGCCTTTGACATGTAGTGGAACCACCGGCTTCTACCTTCGTGGTAGTTTAGGTTGCCCTTCATGAGTCCCTTTATATGCCAGTGTAGTGCTTCATAACACCTATTGAACAGCTGTGTACTTCTAGCTAAACAGAGGTCACTTCCATTGCCCATCTCTTCAGCTGAAGTGCATTTCCACTCTGATACACAGATCCTCATATCCCTGGCAAGGTATTGAGTACATTTATCATGTCCTGGCCTCAGCACTGCAGAAGTAGCAATTTGACACCCACTGACTTGCATAGGAATTAAGTGCTCAGATTTACAATTGTGTCACTGACAGTCCTTTTCTTTTCTACTACATTTTCCATTTTTTCTTTTTGCAAGCATTAGGCATGTGGTTAAAACATCCAGATAAACAGCATTTAACTTTAAAATAGTGCAGGTTGGCATAATGATGGTGTTTAGCTTATGAACACAAGGTGCAGGGTTTGATTATCACATGAGGTAATTGGATAGGCTTAAAATGGCCCCCAATGGTAGTTAGCCTAGTATGAACCTATGAACATCAGGTATATTATTTTAAGCACATGTAGGTCTGCAATAAAGCAGATGAGTTAAAAATCTCAACCTAATTACACAGATGCTTAAATACCCAAATAAAACTATCAAAGTCACCCTCCCTTATCATGTGGAGATCACTTCATACTGACCGTGGCATCTAGGGTTTGGACTTACCTCTGGTGCTCATGTGCATTTGGCAGATTGCGCTCCTTTTCATGCTGCTGCTTCTGTCTTTCTTCTTGCTCCTTCACTCCCTCTTGTGTCACAGGATAATGTTTCATTTCCTTCTGTTCTGCAATAATACTCTCACTTCCTTTCCTCTGTGGTTTCATGCTGTCTCATTATCTCTGCTCCTTTGATTTAGAAGCACTTCATATACAGCTCTGGTCTTTTTTGTTCATGGTGAATTTTGATGTCACCTTGAGACATACATTGTGGTCTTTCTGATGTATGGCATATTCCCACATCTCTTCCCAGGCTGTCTCCAGATTGAGTGTACTGAAAATTGAATGCACATAGGGTGGTTATTACCTGATATTTTTTTCAGGCCAGTATGTGAAAGCCCTTTTTAGTTACAAGTTTTAACCATTTCTGTCCCTGGCATCTTGGCATATTGATTAGAGCTCAAGATTCTCTGCAGAGTGCTCAACGGTTAAATGCTAGTGATAACAGTTTCTTTGTAAATAAACGGCAAGCAAGCCAAGTGGTTCTGAAAATCTAGTGACTACTAAGCTATGCAGAGGCTATTTACTCATATTTAGACCCATGGAAATGGATGGTATCTAGTGGAGAATCCCTATGTTATTTAGCAGCATTAAACAACAATCCATGTTGACCTGTTAACAGAGAACCTCCATTATATACTACCTTTGCTCACATTGATTGGACTAAAATTAGACTCATCTATAAGGCAAATGTACTGCTTACATTAAGAGAGCTATCAGTGGGCAACAAAAGCAAGTAGCCATCCCTGTTAACTGTATGGATCTGTGAACTTAAATGCTTGTTCATTGTTTAATCATTGGTGTATATGCTAAAGTGATGTTCCTATCTGAACTAATGTGGTAGTGTAGATTCCTGTACAGTTAAGTCAAGGTGTGCCTGTTATCAGTCCTATATTATACCTGAAATATCTGTTCCTGAATCCTTGTACATTTGCTATGTTAATTTTCTGATAAATGGCATTCCAGTTGTACAAATGCATTACACACTAGGTTTTTAGCTTAATGTAGATTTGTGGTTTGTAGTCTTCCTGTGCCTTCAAACAGTGTCTTGCTGCATAATAGTGTCATAGTACTAGCTAGCTTGTATTCATATCCAACAGCTGCTAACATTGTGAAGAGAATGTATATATGCTTTATTTTTTCTTAATAATTACTTAAGATATATTGCTAGACCTACCTTGCTAAGGACTAATTGTTTTTTTCTCTCCACCCCTTTGTCTATCTCTCTCTCCCTGAAGTACCCTGTTCTCCAACTTGCTGATCCTGCACTAGTCTCTAAGAACCTATATACCTGGTGACAAAGGACCCTTTCCAAATACCTGCGGTCTCATCACACTGCCTAATATTCCCTGTATCCTCTCTCGAAAGGAAGCAAGAAAGTATGTGGTTTCCTAAAACCTGCCAGTAAAGCTTAAAGTTGTAGTTGTTGCTTCTGGGGTTTTAAAGCATGCTCCTAGTCAGGACAGCCAGCAGCCTTTATCCCTCATCTACCCCGTAACCACCACACCTTAAATTCCTTTATTGTAACCCCCTTTTAACTACCAACACCACCTTCCTCAGCTCTACACCAGCTAGCTCCCATATAGAATTACCTGCAATAAAATATCTGTCCACTAGGTGGCACCCTTATCCAATCCTTTTTATCTCCTGCTTATCCCTGTGTCTTATACCATCATTATATTACATTTCTGAAGTCCTATACTTGCTCTTAATGTTATCATACTTTACACTTTACTTTAACTGTCAACACCCAGCTATTCCTCTTAGACTCTTTACCATTGTAGTACTTATCTCTTGTCTTACCCACTCCTAACTTACCTAACTTACCTTCAGTTGCCATCATTTGCTGATTATTCTTCTTAAGCTGCTCCTTTACTTGTCTCTACCCACTTCATTCGCCCTACGGGCTCACTCTGCTCCCTTACCCTACCCCCAATTCCCACACACCCCCAGTGCTCCTACTCTTTTACTACGTGACCACACCCCCTTCACCTTGTCTCCAATTGCAAGGAACAACTCCATAAGTCTTCATACACCTGTTCCCTCCTTCTCTAACCTATTCCCTCCTTCTCTAACCAATCTCTATCATTGCCCACCACACCCTCTACCTCTCACTATCCAAACTTAGTACAATTCTTTGCCTACCACATTGCACCTTACAATTAAATCATCCCAATGTCTAAACTACCTACCCCAGATAAAGCTGCTATTCTTGCTCATACTTCTACTGCCTCTAACAGCAGCCTACCTGCTAACCTCCTCTGAATACCCATTATGTCCACAGGTTCACTACCCCTATAAGCAAACTGCCACACCATCACTACTTGTCTTCATTAACCACACAAACATAACATCTACACCGAGAAACCTACTGGCAATATACCATAGATTAGTCCACATTAGGCATAGCTATCTAAAAGCCAGAAGGTCTCTAAATTACACAGTAAATTCCCAAATCCTAGATGTGGAATACAACTCCACTCATTAAAAGATGGGGATATTCACCAAAACCCAGTCCCAACAAATACTTTTACCACTCAACCCCATAATCCCAATCCCTCTATTAAACATACCCTTACCAAACCTCCAAACTCACTCTTTATAGCACACCTCAGTATACATAGTATAATTAACAAAGTTGCACACCTCCATGCTCTCTTGGAAGCATACTCATTTGACATTCTATGTTTAACAGAAACTTGGTTAAAACCTGCAACTAAAGACAATAAAGTCATCCTACCAGGATATAATATATTGAGACAAGACCGTGCAGCCAAGAAGGGAGGGGGGATAGCTATTCTATTCAAAGGAGGGTTTCAGATTACTACTTCTAACTATAAACCACCTCAAGACTCTAATGCTGAAATCCTTATCTCTAAACTTCGGCTCAACACTTGCAAATCCATATATATCATCAGTAATAACAACAACACCTTAGAAGATATCCTTTGCTAGCTATCTCAAAACTTCCCCCAAGCAACTATAATCCTAGGTGACTTTAATATCGATTGGAAGTGCAGCAGCACTGACCACCCTATCACCCATATTAACCTATATGTTTTTTCTCAAACCGTTACCTCCCCTACCAGGATAAACAAACCCAATAAGAAAGTAAGTACCTTAGATTGGATTCTCATAAATAATCTTCTCCAGACATATAAAGTAGTGACCCTCCCTGATGATGTAAGTGACCACTCACTTACCTACATTATCAGCCATAAGACCAATATTTATTTATTTATTTTATTTTACATTTGTTAACCGGGAGAGTCTGACTGGATACATGTCCATTTTCAGCGGAGGCCCAGGGAGAAAAGCTCCAGGTACATAACAGACATATGAACATTGTTAATGCAAAAAAGGAAGATAGTTGAGTTCTAAATACAATATAAAGATACATCACATCTTGGGAAAAAAATAACAGCAGCATATAAAAAAAAACATAGGTCAGTTACAAAGGCGAGGCGCCTTGTTAAAAAGCAGTTAAGGATAGTGAGGTAAGAGAAGGGTAAATGATAGTAGTTAATCAGGTTTGGAACAGGGACATTGCCAGAGAGTATTGAGATGGGGTTTAAGCTTTTTTTTGAATTGTAGGAGGGAAGGTTCTGAGGTGAGCATGGTCGGTAGGGAGTTCCACATTTTACCTACAAAGTTTGAGAATAGAGAATCCCCAGCAGAATTATTGGCTTTGGTAGTTTGAGCTAAGATCTTATTGGAGGAACGTAAAGATTGCAGGTTAATATAGGAGTGAATGATGTTTTCCAGAGCTGGTGGTTTCTCTGGGTGATACAGTATCTGGTGAGCCGTTTTGAGTTGGTTGAAATGGAGTTGGCTGGAAAGCTCTAACCACCCTAGTTGCTTCAAGTTAGTGCAGTGGTGCATTCTAAAGGTGGAATTTGTGGCAAATCTAGCTATGTGATTGTAACAAGAAGCAAGTTTGCTAAGGGCTGTCTTGTTTAGGTTTGTAAAAAGGGGGGGGCATAGAAAAGAGTTGATAGTAGGTGTGTGCTGGCAATTGTAATTTTAGCGTGAGGAGTGAGAAAGTGTTTTACTTTATAGAGAGAGCCAAGCTTTTTATTCACGGTTTTGATGGTTAGATTGAAATGGGTGTCAAATTTAAGGGAGTTATCAATGGTAACACCTAATAGCTTTGTGTGAGCTTCTGGTGATATAGTGATTCCATTGGAGGATGTAATAGAGAAGGTGGGGGGAAGAGTCTTGTTAGTGGGTGAGAAAGTAAGTAGTTTTGTTTTGTTGGGGTTGAGAACTAGTTGACGACTTGAGAACCATTTTTCTATTAGGTTGAAGGTGTCTTGGGTTGAAGCAGTGAGGTCTGCCAGGTTGGAGGCAGTGCTGATGATAGTCGAATCATCTGCATATTGAATGCATGTGGCATGGGGGGTGATTGTGGGCAGATCATTAACAAAGATGGTGAAGAGAAGAGGGCCAAGAATAGATCCTTGGGGAACTCCAAGTGTAACAGGTAGGCATGTGGATAATTTGTCCTGCCATAGAACAGCCTGTTGCCTATTGGAAAGGTAGGATTGGAACCATTTCAGTGTGGAATTGCTGAGTGATAGTTTTTTTAATGTATGGAGGAGTTGAATGTGGTTCACCATATCAAAGGCCTTGGAGAGGTCTAAGAAAAGAGCAGATGATAGTTTATTATTGTTTCTGAAGTTATTGATGATATTAGAAAAGGATAGTAGGGCTGATGTGGTACTGTGATTTGGCCTGAAGCCATGTTGGGAGTTGGCTAGAATTTTATTTTTGGTGAGGTGTTCCATCAGTTGTTTGTGGACACACTTTTCCATAATATTGGCCAGGGGTGAGAGTATAGCTATAGGTCTGTAGTTGGTTAGCTCTAGTGAGCTACCACCTTTATGGAGAGGAATAATGTGGGACATTTTCCATATGGAGGGGATGAAGGCTTCTGACAAGGTATGGTTTATGATTATGGAGATGGGATAGGAAATGGCCTCATCTGCTTTTTGCAGAAACTCAGCTGGGAGAAGGTCAGCTGCTAGCTTAGTGGGTTTTATTTTTTTAAGAAGAAATGTTATAGAGGATATGGGTACTGGATCGAAGGTAAATAGATGATCTGATGTAGTTGTAGTATTCTGCTGGCATGGGTAGTGGAGTGGGCTGGTTGTTTGTTTGAATTTTGTGGCCAGGGATTGTATAGTTTCTGTGAAGAAACTATTGAATGTGTTAGCAATGTTTACAGGGCACTGTTGTTTGCAAGTTGTTGGAGTGGGGGTGGTTGCCTGGCCTGGGTGCAGGAGCTTGTTTAAGCCTGCCCAGAATTTTTGTGGATTATTAAGGTATTTGTGTTGGAGGTGGAGGAAGACGTTTTTTTTTATCTTTTAAGATCATTCTTTTAGTTTCATTTCTAAGTTGCCGGAAGGTTTGGTGGGAGTGTGGGTCTTTAGAGGTATGCCATGTGACCCACATCTTGTTTCTAGATAGGATTTTGGATTTTGTTTCCTTAGAGAGCCATGGTGCGGTTTTGGTTTTAGTTCTAATGGACCGTATTGGAGCATGGGAATCTAGAATCTTGAGGAAGGTGGTGTTGAAGTAGATAACTGCCTCTTCAAGAGGAAGAGACTTGAGTATTGTCCAGTTGTGGGCTTTAAGTTCAGTTTGAAAAATGGAGGCATTGAATTTATTATTGTTCCTGATTTTTTTTATGGTTGTAAGAAGGAGGGTGATTTTCTTGAATTTGATAACATAGGTGAGTAAGTGATCACTCATGTCCTCTGGGTGAGTACCTGCTGAGTACTGGTCAGGATCTTTATTAGTAAGGATCCAGTCCAGGATGCTGTCTTTGTTTTGGGGTTTACCTAGTCTTGTAGGAGTGGATATGAGCTGAGAAAAGCCATGTAGATTTATGCTGCTAGATGGGGAGCTAGATGAGAAGGAATTCCAATCGATGTTGAAGTCACCTAACACTATGGATTCCTGGGGGTGAGTTTGAGTTAACCAGTGGAGAAAATCCTCTAAGGTTTTGTTATTATTGTTGCCTGGGGGGATGTAAATACATGCTATATTTATGCTTTTATGTTTGTTTGGTTGACGTTTTACAAGTAGAATTTCGGCATTGTTTGTTAGGAGGGGTTGTGGAGAGGCAAGGGAGATTTGTAATGTATTTTTGTAGAGTATGGCTACACCGCCACCTTTATGAGTTATTCGGTCTGCTCTTAGTATATCATACCCTGGTGGGATTATCTGTGTGTCTTTCGTACTTGGTTTAAGCCAGGTTTCTGTGAGACATAGTAGGTCTGGGGAACAAGTAGCTAAAGGGGCATGTAGGTTGTGAATCTTATTGTTTACACTTCTGATGTTTAGATGACAGTTCAGGAGAGAGTTAAAGGGTCTAGAGTTTAGATTGAGAAGTGGAGGGGAGGATAGTGTGGAATTAGAATTGAGTGGAGGGGAAGGGCCAGGGTTGGGGTGGATATCACCATCTGTGGCTAGTCTGTGATTCAGAGTGGTAATGAATTTGAGGGCTTTGAGTAGAAGTTTGTAGTAATGTTTATCATTTGGCCTAATATTGGTAGGTTTGATAATTACATAGCGTACGAGTTCTAACAAGGAGGGTGAGTAGGGAGTTGAGTCATGGCCTCTGTTGTTAATTATGGGGGAGGGGTTGGTTTGGTAGCCTGGGTGGTGGAAGCCTATGTAAGACCAGGTTTGATATAGGGTAGCTAGGTAAGGGACTAGTAGGAGGGGAAAAAGAGTTAGTATGATAAGCTTCCTCCTGGGTGGTGTCATATTCCGTTTGATCTTAGAGGGCGGTAGTGAGGTACAGGAAGTTAGTGGACAGTAGGGGGAGTGGTTTGAGGTTATAAAACTACGAGTACTGGGGGCGGGTGGGAATAGGGGGCAGGGCGGTGAGTGGAGCCACTAGAGCCCAGGTTTCAAGATGTAACTCCTGAATAATTAACTTGCAGGTGAGTAATCTCGTCTAAACAAACATCAGGTTCAATTCCTATGCTTTGGGAGCTTGTTTTTACATTTTTTTAGCTGTTTGCCTTAGTTTTAGAGTGTGTTCTGTAGTTTAAGTGGAGTATATGCAAACAAGCTTGGATTTTTTGTTTGGGTAAGCCTAGGGAGATTCGTGCTAGTGCTGAGGACCCTTAAATAATACTTTACTTTAAAGTCTATACTAAAATGACCAGATAATGACCTGTTTTGTTTTACAGGTTGTGGGCAATAGTAGAGTAGTCGCTCGAAAAGGGCGAAGTTCTTTTCTGCCTCACGCTGTGCAGCGGAAGACCTG
The DNA here is from genome assembly GCF_019279795.1 of Protopterus annectens. Classification (NCBI taxonomy): domain Eukaryota; kingdom Metazoa; phylum Chordata; order Ceratodontiformes; family Protopteridae; genus Protopterus; species Protopterus annectens. Next base: position 747,310,253 of record NC_056735.1, on the reverse strand, counting down.
GGAGGGATAGAGAGAGAGCTTGATTTCAGAGGCAGTCAGAAGCAGCTGTGTAGCTTAAACAACATTAGACTACCCAACCACATTCAGGACAATTCAAACCAACAAAAACTTTAACCCTGATCTCTTCCAAAGTGAAATTAGGGCATGCGACAGATCTCCCACAAAATACCTCCCACTTGAGGAAGCTGTAAAATATTTTAATTCTAAATTCCTAGCCATACTAGACCACCATGCACCAACATGTTCTACCAGAATTAGGACTAAACCTGCCCCATGGCTTTCAAAAGAAACCAAGCAAAAAATCCATCTTAGAAATAAATACTGGACTAAATGGTGAACTGCTAAAAACCCTGTAGATCAACAAAAATTCAGACAGCTGAGAAATGACACAAAGAAAATTATACTCTCAAATAAAAGAAACTTCTACCTACAACTCCAGCAAACTCACCAAAAAAAAAAAACACAAAAATTCTGGACGAGCATTAACCAACTACTCCACCCAGGTCAATCCATTATGCCAACCCCGCAAGGCACAGACAATGAGAATCCCAAGCAAACTGCCAATGCCTTCAATACCTTTCTCACAGAGGCTATTCAAGCACTCACCAATTAGCTATCACCTGATAGCTTAACTCTACTAACCTCTAATACTAGCCCACACCTCCATTTCTCTTCCAACCAGTCCCAACATCACACATTCTCACCCTTATCCAAAAACTTAAACCATCCACTCCATCAGCTGACCAAGTACCTGCAGAATATCTACAATTTGTAGCCAAATCCATAGCCTATTCCATTTCCATTCTGATTAATGGAACCATCAGTGAAGGACACATCCCAGCTATCTGGAAAATCTCCCACATTATTGCCCTGAATAAAGGTGGCAACCCTACCGAATTTTCTAACTACTGTCCCATAGCCTTACTTTCTCCTTTGGCAAAAATAATGAAAAAATGCATCCATAGTCAAATATTTGGCCATCTAATCCAAAATAACTTACTTTCCAGGTGTCAACATGGATTCAGGCCATTCCACAGCACTACCACTGCCCTCTTTTCCTTTTCTGACTGTATTAATAAAAACCGTAACAACAGCATGCTTTCCTCTGCACTCTTCATCAGTCTGTCCAAAGCATTCAATATGGTTAATCAATAGATACTAATAAATATCCTGAAATCCCTGTCACTAGATGCACTGGCTATAAAATGTTTCCAATCCTACTTAGACAATAGACAACATGCTGTGCTATGGCATAATAATCAATGTACCTACCTCACTATTACCCTTGGTGTCTCTCAAGGGCCCATATTAGGACCTCTCCTATTCTCAATTTTCATCAATGACCTTCACTTAGTAATTTCTCAGGCTACATGTATACAATACGCAGATGATTCTACACTTATATGCTCAGCCACATCTACATCTGAACTGTAGTCCCTAACCCTTAAAGGTGTTTAACACAGTAGAACAATGGTTTACACAGAGCTGCCTCCTCTTGAACCCCCCAAAAATGAAACTCATCTTCTTTACTCCTACAAGGAAGTCCTCTCCAATTGATTTCATAGTAATATCCAATAATGGTACGCACATATCTCCAGATCCAACTACCAAACTACTTGGAATATCTATTGACAACAACCTTAACTTCGATACCCATATCAACAATACATTAAAACTGTTAATAGAAAACTAGGCTCTCTCTACAGGATCAAACCCTTCCTTACTCCAGCAACTAGAATAACTATTGCTCACCCACATATAATCTCAACACTCCTCTATGCCTCATCCATATATAGTAATCTATCAAAGAGTGACCTCAACAAAATGAAAAACTCCTACAATAACATTGCCAGATTTGCCACAGGCAATCTGTTTAGAACCCACCATTGTTATAACCTAAAACTAGGATTGCTTGAGCTATAAAATCAGCTTAAATTTCACCAACTGACCATTGCCCACAAGACCCTTTACCAAACTACCAATACTCCAATACTTTCTACCCTCATTATCCACTATAAAAATCTTAAAACCTTACATTCATCACATTAACTTCTAATAAATATATGTAAATCCAACAACATGGCTGGTGACTCTCTGTTCTCCAGTACTGTTGGAAAATCCTGGAATCTACTTCCCAGTGAACTTTCATCACTGTCCTCTATATCACTTTTTAAATACAAACTGAAACTTTTCCTTAGAACCCACTGGTTATGCCCCTGTACTAACCCTGACTAACTTGCTTGTCTTGCTAGGTTCTGCTTACCCACTACTTCTTGGTACTAAGTCCTATTTTCCTTGATAACAAAGACAACTTTATCTTCTAGGTAATGCTATTGTTTGTACTGACATATTTTTGTGGATATTTACTTTAATACAGATGTGATAATTTTGTTAGATAGTTATACAATGAACTGCCATCATTGTTAAATTATGTATTATACCAGCATTGTGTTATCAAAATTGTGTCTCGGAGCTTATCTCCCCAGGCCTCGACTGAAAATGGACATATATCCAGTAAGACTAGCCTGGTCAACAAATCATCATCTTCTTTCGGCAGTTCCCATTAGGGGTCGCCACAGTGGATCATCTGTTTCCATTTCTTCCCGTCCTCTGCATCTTGCTCTGTCACACCAACCACCTGCATGTCCTCTCTCACCACATCCATAAACCTTATCTTAGGCCTTCCTCTTTTCCTTTTACCTGGAAGCTTCATCCTTAGCATCTTTCTCCCAATATACTCAGCATCTCTCCTCAGCACATGTCCAAACCAACGTAATCTTGCCTCTCTGGCTTTGTCTCCAAGCCTTCCAACCTGGGATGACTCTCTAATATACTTATTCCTAATCCTGTCCACCCTCGTCATACCCAGTGCAAATCTTAACATTGATTATGAGGGATGTAACACTAGATCTAAAGGAAATTTTAAATGTGGGAGGTGTTCTGTGTGCACCCACATTCATTGTACCTGTGCCAGTATAGTTGTGAATTCCTGTAACATTAAGATTAATGGACATTTCAATTGTTATACATCTAACGTCATTTATCTTGCATTATGTCAAAATTGTAAAGCATTTTACGTTGGAAATACCAGCAGGCACTTTAGAGACAGAGTAAAAGAACATCTGCTGGATATCCAACATTTAAAAACAACCAATGCTTTGGCCAGACACATTCAAAGTAATGTTGATCATAAGTTTAAATTTTGTGTAATTCAACATGTTACCAATGATCCGCAGGGTAAAACTACTCAATATGACTTGGATGTTAAAGAGTTAAAATGGCAGATACTCTTAGATGCATACAATAAACCAGGTCTGAATGAATATCATACCATCACACCCATATTAAAATTTAATAGGGTAAAGGGGAAATAAAGGTCAAAGTTAGAGGGGTAAAATTGAGTTTACTGTTATTCAGTTATTTATATATATATATATATATATATATATATATTTATGTTTATTTTTCATTTCATCAACTGTGTTATTCTGATTAATAATGTAGATATGATATATTATTGATATAATTTCATTACACATATATTTTTTAGAATTTATATTACACATCATATTTATAATTTACATTTTTAATCACAGTAGTAAATTTGGTATTTATATCATTATTTTATCGTTATTTTATTATGTATACACGTGTCAACATAAAGACTTTTATATTGAGTTATATGTATACAAATATTTAAGTCGCACATATTTATTCATTTATTTTTTCAATAACATCAGGATGCACTGTATTTGAAGTGCATTTTATGTTGTTTTTAGTACATTCAGTAGGTAGGGAAGTATTAGTACATCAATATGGTACGTTGGTAAATTAATGAGACATCAATTGTCAATCAACTAATTAACGGGGTGTAACTTTGTGTATTTAAAGTGTTTGAGTAATTGTGGTTATGTATTCTGAAGAAGTTCGTTGGTACGGACGAAACCTAGATTAATACGCATTGCTTCAATAAAGATTCGGTTTACAGTTGTTGTGGTTGGTTTTTGAAGAATCTTATTCCAAGCTCAATATATACCCTAGGTGTATTTGGAACTGAATTTTGCTGGTGTACATTTCCTTGGTCGGCTAGTCTCCTGGTTTTCATATTTTTGCAAATCTTAACATCTTTAACTCTGCCACATCCAGCTCTAACACCTGCCTTTTTGTCAGTGCCACTGTCTCCAACTCATATATAGCTGGTCTCACTACCCTCTTGTAGACCTTCCCTTTCACTCTTACTGGTACTCGTCTGTCACAAATCACTCCTGACACTCTTCTCCACCCATTCCATCCTGCCTGTACTCTCTTCTTCACCTCTCTTCCACACTCACCATTACTCTAAACTATTGATCCCATGTATTTAAACTCATCCACCTTTGCCACCTTAACTCCCTGCATCCTCACCATTCCTCTATCCTCCCTCTCATTCACACACATATATTCTGTATTTGTCCTGCTGACCTTCATTCCTCTTCTCTCAAGAGCATATCTCCATCTCTCCAGGGTCTCCTCCACCTGTTCCCTACTCTCACTACAGATCACAATGTCATCTACAAACATCATATTCCACGGGGACTCCTGTCTGATCTTGTCTGTCAACCTGTCAATCAATATTGCAAATAAGAAAGGGCTTAGAGCTGATCCTTGATGTAATCCCACCTCCACCTTAAACACATCCATCACTCCCACCGCAGACCTCACCAGTGTCACACTACCCTTGTACATATCCTGTAACTTACTTACATACTTCTCTGACACTCCTGACTTCCTCATACAGTACCAGAACTCCTCTCTAGGCACCCTGTCATATGTTTTCTTTAAGTCTACAAAAACACAATGCAACTCCTTCTGACCTTCTCTGTACTTCTCCAGCAACACTCTCAGAGCAAACATTGCATTTGTAGTGCTCTTTCCAGGCATGAAACCATACTACTTATCACTAATCATCACGTCCATTCTTAACCTAGCTTCCACTACTCTTTCCCATAACTTCATGATGTAACTGATCAGTTTAATCCCTCTGTAGTTACTACAGCTCTGCACATCACCCTTATTTTTAAAAATCAGTACCAAAACACTTTTTGTCCATTCCTAAGGCATCCTCTCACTTTCCAAGATTTCATTAAACAATCTGGTTAGAAACTCCACCGCCATTTCACCTAAACACCTCCATGCTTCCACAGGTATATCATCTGGACCAACAGCCTTTCCATTCTTCATCCTCTTCATAGCTATCCTTACTTCCTCCTTGCTAATCCATTGCACTTCATGATTCACTATCTCCACATCATCCAACCTTCTCTCCCTCTCATTCTCTTCATTCATCAACCCCTCAAAGTACTCTTTCTATCTGCTCAACACACTCTCCTCACTTGTGAGTATGTTTCCCTCATTACCTTTATCACCTCTACCTGCTGCACAGCTTTCCTAGCTCCATCCCTCTGTCTAGCCAATCAGTACAGGTCCTTTTCTCCCTCCTTAGTGTCCAACCTTTCATACAACTCTTCATATGTCTTATCCTTAGACTTCGCTACCTCTCTCTTTGCCATGCACCTCATCTCCTTATACTCCTGTCTACTTTCTTCATCTCTCTGACAATCCCACTTCTTCTTTGCCAACCTCTATATCTGTATACTCTCCTGTACTTGCCCGGTCAACAAATGTAAAATAAAAATAAAAATAAAAATAAATAAATAAAATACTGGGTGAGCTAATTGATGTAACTAAGGAAATCATTTTCTTGAGCTATGATATAGAATCAGAATTGCTTAAACATAGTAAGCCCTTGCTGAGTCTAATTATGGTGGCTGTCAAAAAAACACTATTACTAAAAAATGGAAATCAAAGTCTAAACCAACTTTACTAGAAGTAGCAAATATAGTAACAGAGATAACACAACTGGAACTGGGTTCATTAGAAAAGGGTAGGAGCAGGAAAAATGGGAATTGTGGGAGCAATGTGTGCAGAGGAGGAACAAGGTGCAAAAGAATGCAGGATATGAATGAGCTATGTAATGTTTGACTGACAGTGACTATATATACTGTAAATGTTGTATGATGTTTGCAACTACAATTGTGTCAACATGGTTTGTAAGGTATAATGTTTACAACTGAAATTATGTTGGTACAGTTTGTTTTCATGTATATAAATGTAAGATTGCCTATGTCATACGTAATAATCTAATAAAGCTGTTTTTTGTTTAAAACTGTGTCTGTTTCATAATTATTCTGAACTCCATTTTGTTCATATCTACAATATTATTTCAAATAAAGACAAAAAATGTGTGATGAGCAAAATGGCAGCTAGTGGACTGCTCCATTATTTGACTTTTGTATAACAGAAGGTTCAGACTTTTTTTGGACTCTGTGCAATTCTGCTGAGGTGTAACATGAAGAGATTTCTTTTGGTTAGTCTAATTATCTGGTAATAGTTACATTTCACACCTCCCAAGATGCCAGTTAAAGCAAACAACAGATAATTATTACAACCTAATGTAAATGCAATTAGATAATCCAAATGAAACAATTAACAGTTTGGGAAAATATCCCTTTGGAATGTGTGGACTCTCAGAATGACACAAAATACATAACAAGTACTCACCAAAACTGGATTTCCTGACAGACCATAATTTGCTAACTGCTAGGAACATTCCTTAAAAGTTGAAATTCTAGATAGCTATGATTAAAACAGTCAGTCTTTGAAAGGGAGAAGCAAACAAGTAACTCAACGGGCACATACCTTGTCCTAATATACTAGTAAAACATGAACAACAAACTTTTGAAACTAAATAATAATATTTTATTTGAAATAAAATTAAGCAGTGCATGTTGCACAAAGTAATACTTCATTAAATAGATGTTTACACTGGGAAATATAAAGCAATAGATTTAAACAGGCATTTAGAAAAACAACTTATGCAGCTTTTATGGTCCTACTACTAACTATTAACTAAATATGTACTATAATGTGTATACCCATGCCTTCCTTCTAAGAGCACTTAGCAGAAATTAGTTATCAGTCCAAAAATTACTGTCTGCTCTCCATTAGGCAAAGACTAATTGAAGTCTAAGCTGTTGCACTTTGGATTTAAAATAGTTTCAATTCTTGTTTTTTGTTTGACTCAAAATTAAAATGTTTGCTTCTTGTTTACATAGCCCCTTAACTCTGGAAAAAGCTGCTGTCCATTTTTAAGTTTTGACAATCACTGTTGAAAAGAAGTGGCATGCTTAAAATAACAGCTTCATTTTTAATGGAAATTGCCATTTCATCCTCACTAGAATAGTACAGTTCTACAAAAGAATAATTGTATGATGTGTACAATGATGGGTTCTGAATGTCCATAACTTTTTTTTTTTTAATTTTTATGGATGCATTCAGTCCAGTAAAGCTAAACCTGACTAACTGTGAACATGCATGTTTCAGCCTTTTTATTGCCCTCATCAGCTCAGCAAAAGTGGATAGTTTAGCTATATTTCAGAAACACAGGGTCTTTAAACTCAACTGATGCCCATAAAGAGTATACCATTAGTTTGGTCAAAATAAATTACAAAATATTACAGAACATCTATTCAATGTGGCAATTTCTCTCTTTGTATAGTATACCCAGCTTGAGATTGGTTTGAAAGGCTGCTTTAGGCAGGAAATAATGTTTAGATTTAAATGAAACCCTTTATCTATTTAAAAAAAGTATGGAGGGTATAAAGAAAGTGCACATGGCTTGGAAATTCTTATAGTGGGGTGAATTTATCCAGAAGGAACATTTTCCAGGACAGGAATTTCAGTTCCACAAAGGAGGCTGATTCAAACATAGATTGAATTATTTCTGACCATGAACTCAAAGTCTCAAGGTGTTACTAGATCCTGTATGGTAGGTACAAAGATGATAGCATGAAAAAAGAGTCAAGCCCTTAGTGGGCGATGACTGTGGGCTTAAGAATAACAACTAAGCTAAGAATCAAATATTTCAGTAACAAAGTAAAAAAAAAATATTGAAACAGGAGTTGAAAATGGATCCAGGCCTTTATTGTCAGCACAAATAATAAAGCATGTCCAGTTGCCTTTGTTTGATGTGTGTGTGTAAAGATTTTTGTGAAGAGGACTGGATTTGTATCACCTTACAGGAAAGTGAGGTATTACTCTTAATCAATGCAGTTATGTATGCACTCATATCGTTGCACCATAGGTACCAGTATGATTCTCTTATAGTCCATATAGATGTAAATTACCTAAAAAGTACCTGCCTGGATTATATGAAGAGAGACATTATCAAGCTCACAGACTATGTCTCTCAGGCTGGTATGGTACTAGCACTGAGCAGCATATTACCTTCTCCGAGGATGATGGCACAATATGAACAAAAGATGATTGATTTTTACAATTGGCTGATTTTTTGATGTCATTCTAAGGGGATCAAATTTTGCCAGCATGGGAGAACATGGTTAACAAGCTGCATTGCTTTGCCAAGAAACCATTATTTAGTGAAGTCAGAGACCAAGCTTCTATACTGTGGAGCTGGCACTGTAAATATGACCTTTTCATTCTTTTCACATAATCCATCTCAAACCTATGAATTATAGAAAATGTGGGGTTGAAGATCATGTGTGGCATAAAGTAAGGAAGAACGGAGCCACCTAAATTATTTTAATTCTGATTTCTGGGCATGAGTGGCAAAACCTTGTAGATTAATCCAATACTCTGGTTAGTTTTTACTGTAATGCTTTCAGAATGAACATCAAGACTTTGATTTTGATCAGTAGTGAATCCTGAACTGTTAACTCCTCCCCACTGAATAATTTATCAGTGGAGCTGATGCAAAAGTGAGATCAGTCACAAGTAGAGGTTTGTGAGGACAAGATCATAACTTTTTTTTGTAATTTCTGTAATGTTCCACTGTTATAAAACATTACCCTACTATTTCTTTGGAGAAAACTGAATGCGCTTTCAACTCATTGGCCTCAGTTCATGGATGTTTAATTTATTTGTCACTGACTCAGATATGAAAACCACTGTCTCTGCATTTCTGATTGTGGGCTCACAGCTATTCTCTCTGTGTGGGCTTTTCTCTGTTGAGCACAGGTGTGCAATGATAGGCATAGTTGAAACTTTGACCAGGTAGTTTCATTGAGTTAGTGTCTAAGTTGATTGAAACTAAAGATAACACAAATGGGAAAGGTTGAAGGCTGTTTTTCAGAAAGTAAGCAGCTTTGCCAAAGATATGATTGTGCATGAGGAGAAAAAGTGAGGGTAATTCATTGCATCTTGGTATAATTTGGGAACAGAAATTCCCCACTGTACTTTGTTATATATGTTTTTCATGGAGAAACCAAAAGAAGTTCATATTTAGTGAAGGCTCAAATGAATTTATGTAGTTTGGGTTAGGATCATAAAGATGCTGGTAGCAACCTGTTCACTAGTCCACAGGGCATCAGTGGCAGATGAAATAAGTACTTCCAGCAGGTTACGAATGAAGAAAACTCTACAGAAGTTGTACTGCCCCAGACACAACCTACTATGAGAGAAGAGAAGAGAAGGAGCCCTCCCTAGAAGAAGTAAGAACAGCATTAAGGAAAATGAAGTTAGGACAAGCAGAAGGCTCATATGAGATCACAGGAGTTATGATAAAGATGTTGGGTGAGATAGGGGATAAATGGCTTCTGATGGTACCTATAGCAGTATGAAAAGAAAAACTTATCCAATATGACTGAAGAATAAACATTTCAGTGCCAGTGTTCAAGAAGAAAGGAGACATTCACAGCTATCGAGCTCTTGCTACTTTGCATGAAAGTTCTGGAAAGGGTAATTGATAAACAAATACTCAGAGTAGTGGAAAGCAAGAGGGGAGATGAGCAGTTTGCACTCAGATCAGGAAGCAGCACAACTGACCCAGTGTTTGTAGCGAGACACATACTTGAGAAGAAGCTTGCAATTGGACATTCCTAGACTTAGAGAAAGCATATGACAAGGTTCCAAGAAAGCTGATATGGGGAATCCTCTGGTGGTTTGAAGTCCCACAAACATTGGTAGTATGAGTGCAAGCTATACACAAGGACCCAATAACTCATGTATGAGCAGTGTTTGATCTCATGGAGGGGTTTCCAGTGGGAGTGGGTGTGCATCAGTGTTCAACTTTGAACCCATTGCCGTTCATGCAGTGATGGACTACATTAGCAAGCAGGATAGAGGAGACATATCAACAAAGCTGCTTTATGCAGATGATATGGCATTACAGGCAGACACTGAACAAGAACTTCAGCAAAACTATATGGGAATAGAATGCAAAACTGAAGCCACATGGGATGAAACTGACTACAGATAAGACAATTGTAATGGCAACATACTGGGAAATCAGAAGAAGCTGAAAACTGAGATAGAAGGGAAAACAGTGGAACAGGTTTACAGCTTTGAGTATCTGGAAGGAGTAGTTGAGGAGAAGGAAAGTTTGAATGAGGAGGTCAAAGCTAAAATCAGAAGGGCTACAGCCAGCTGGCACAGAGTGGCAGGCGAACTATATGACAGAAGAATGTCAAAGAAGCTGAAACATAAGGTGTACAAATCAGTGGTGTGACCAGCACTGCTGTATGGTGCAGAAACCTGGGCAGTAAAGGCAGATCAGTAGACAAAGCTAGAGAAGATGGAGATAAAGTGCCTAAGATTGGTGTTAGGATGCACACTGTGGGACAGATGAAGAAATGAGGACACAAGAGCAGAAGCCAAACTGCCACCAATTGCAGAAAATATCAAAAAGAAAAGATCACAGTGGTTCAGGCACATGTGCAAAAAAGCAGAAGACAATCTAATGAAGAAGATTTGTGACATGCAGGAGGAAAGCAAGACAAAATGAGGGTGTCCAGCAAAGAGGTGGATGGATTGTGTGAGAGAAGACCTGCAACAGTCAGGCATGAGTGTCAAAGAAGGTAGGAGAGTGACATTGAATAGATAGATCTGCTGACAGATGACATAACACCCCGACTCCATGTAGAAAATAGGAAAAAGGTTTATGATGACGATGATGATGATGATGATTAGGAGGAGAAGGAGGATCAATGTGAGAGACCCCAAGAAAATGTCACACAGTTGTAAGGATAAAGTGGCATGAGATAGTTGATCCCTGTCTAACATAACTGTTTTCTGAACTGAAGATAGTTTTCAGTTTAGAAGATGGTGATGAAAATATGGTTATGACAAGCTAACTTATTTAGTAAGATGTGGTGCTTCTTCATATCAAAGATCTTGCAAAGATTATGAACAAGGTAACAGTATATTCCCAGTATTTAAGACAGGTTTTTAAGGTATTCAGTGACAGAACAGTAACTGTTCCTTAATGGGACAAAATCTCATGATAAAAATCAAATAAAATTATACCTGAACCTGGAAATTCCCCAACTGTAAGAGAATGATCTTTTTAACCCAGATCCCTGGCACAGAGGGAAATCAGCCTGACTCTGATCTAGATGAGACTTGAGTTCAGTTACTACCTTGGGCTCTGCACTACCCATATGGGTGGGGGTTGGCCTGAGCAGATAATTTCAGCCTGCTCATCCCAGAGAGGGTAGGATGTATCTGCACTCCAACATACTGACTGGGATGATCCCTGGTGGATACTAGGGATACATTTTGGGGGAGGAGTTCTAATAGGGGTGCTGAGCATGGACTGAATCATACACAGAAGTGTGCACTTTTTTCCAGCAATATGACACTGCCCAGGATGTCTGAATCTCCTCACTGGCCCTCAAATGTTTTGGAAGAGTCCGAGGTGAGGACAAATTTGTTTGTTAGACCAAGTTCATAGGTAAGTACCAAGGTAGCTGCCCTTGTGGACCATTTTAAGTGTAGCTAATTTCCCTTACTGAGAGTCAAACCTTGTGCCCCTTGTCTGAAAAGTAGACACTTTTACCATCTTGCCATTCCATGTAGTGGATGAGGAGAAGCACTGGGGGCAGCTGAATGACAGCTTTGTGGAGGACAGTAAAACAGGTAATGAAACATCCTGTTATGGATTTTCTACAGAAGCCTTAGTACAGCATATGGATAGAAGCTTTTGCCATCTATGGAGTTTAACCATTAAGCAAAGGTATAATGGTCTCTTTCATTGGCCAAGATCATGGTATTCAAATACACTTTGGTTAATAAGTGCTGTTTATAGCCAACATGTGGAGAGTGTTGTGTTTCTGAAGTACTGAAATGATAGGTCATCAACAGCAAGGGACAAGGATTTGCATCTAGTGCGTAATTGGAAGACATTCTTTGTACATTAAAACAGAGTAAGCAAACAGTGACGAAGAAGTAGTGTATGTTGTGAATGGGATAAAGAACTCATAATAAATCATAAAATTAAATTTGGTGATGTCTTTGTTATAGGTAGATTAAATGGGGAAAAGGTGGATTAGTAGGATGCAATATTTTTTGACTCCTGGCTACACATTTTTAGGTGCATGGCTGTAGGTAGGTGACTAAATATTAAGAAAATAAATCCCTTGCCTGAGACCAAGGAGGTCTTGGTTGATCCATATAACAGAGGGGGCCATTTTACTATAAAATATACCCCCCCCTCAGATGTTACTGATCATGCAAGAGGAGTGTTCCAGTACTGATCTTCCCCTGCTTTCCTTAATTAGAACTAATATGTACAGTACTTTAGGAAAAATAATTGAAGCTAATAAGAATACCATAGAGTTATACTTGGAGTAAGGGGGAGCAAATCAGTGACATGGCAGATTTCACTAAACAGGATGCAAGCTAAATATGTAACGCTTTTAGAGGCACACCTCTCAACTTTCCTGATTTTCAAGAAATGTCCAGATTTTTACCTTATATTTTTGGTCTACTCTTCAGAAAATGTGAGGTTTTCTGGTAAATGACAGAAAGTTGAAGTCACTTAATGATGTGCATTTGCGTTTCAGTCTTCATATCATTTGGAAAATGCATGTTAACATAAAATATTTTATTCTAGCAAATTTCTAAGTTTATAAGAGAAATATTAAAAATCTGTCCAAAATGTTGGTCCTTTAGACCCCCATTACGTTTGGCTTTATCCAGATTTCTTGTGCACAAAGGTTAAGAGGTATGTTGAGAGGCAAAGAAATGATGCTCCTTGTTGATATGATTTATCCTGTAGGTAGCAAATATGGGTATATGCCCAGTAAATTGAGGAGGCTCAATTCTGTCAATAGCAGATGCTGCTGTGAATGATGACAACATGCAACGAAAAGAATCTCCACTTCTAGAAACCTTATCAGATCTAGTGGACAGAGGTCAGAGCTGTGCTAGTCAAAAGATAAGAAAAAGTTGATTCAGACCGACATCCAAGTATTCATTCTGGTATTGTTCAGGTTACAGAAAACAATGCTTTCTTGATTGGACTACTAAGACTAAAGAATCATCCACAGTGCTACTAGGTAACCCTCAGTGATATAAAGAAATGCCATGATTATTATAATTATTATAATTATAATTAGTATTATTATTATTTACTTCTACTGTAATACCAACAATGACAGATCCTTGATTCTGAGAGGAGGCACACTGTGTATGCCACAGATATCTTTTAATGGAACTGAGGTTAATAATAACAAATCCTTCTACACTTTTTCATGGTCAATACTACAAAAAGGCTATATAGGGCCAGATTCATGAATGCCTACATTAAGTGTACACACAGTGTACATGATATGTATTCAAGAACATCCCTACCATATTTTTATGTTGTCTATTCACTCAGAAAGATTACACTGTGTAGATGTAATCTACACATTGTAATAACCTTCATGAATCCCCTCAGTATTTAAGGTTGCAAGAAAATAAGTTGGAAAACTAAAATTAGGAGGAAGAAGCTGGGAGTTAAGCTTGTGTTGTCTATTCTTTCAGAATGTTGTACACTTAGTGTGCAATTACTGTAGGTATTAATGAATCTGGCCTTTGTTTGGAGGTACATTTTCTTAATGAGAGACAATGGAGAGCAGCTCAATGCCAGAGGTATAATATGAGATCTAGTTTAGCAGAGAGTAAATTTTTTGTACTTTATACATTTTTCTGTAAAGTTCAGGGGAGAATATCTGAGTGCGAATGTCTACAGATAAGCTATATCAAAGAATGTTTTTTTGGGTCTAACCCAAAGGGTGGTCCAAGATTTGGATGAAGATTTCCACAGGACAGCAAAATTAAGCTGGGTGGGAGAGTGTTCTTCTATTCTCTTGACCACAGCTGGAGACATATTTTATACATTACTATGTATGTGGCTAAGGGTCTGAGTTTAGAAACACAGAATATTCCATGCAGTTTTCCTAATCGATGAGAAACTGATCTGGTAATCACTCATTGCGGGATGTATGCAAAGTTAGAACACAAAAATAAATTTTCATAGGCCTCAGGCAGATAATTATGGTATGATACTGACAGCGCAAGTGGCTGTAAAGCAAAGGAAAGATTTAAAATTAAAAGCTAGCCTAGTGTAAAGAAAATGTAGGGTTACTGACATTAAATTAATAGTTTATCCATTGAAGAAAGCAATCTACAAGAATAGTTAGGCATTCACCCTATGTGGGAGGAAGGCTGGGTAGGAGAGTAGACTGAGCAGCCTTTCATGCTAAATTTTACCATGAAGCACAGGGATCAAATCATTACCTCAGGTACGATAACCAAGCGCTGGGGAATTTTACGCATCTTCTTTTAGATAAGCTGAACTATTGTATGTTACACAAGGAAACCTGCAAGGAACAACACAGGCTAGGAGAAATTTTGGCTGTGCATGCTGATGAACAGGAGTGGTTCTGAGCAAGGTGTCCATGTGAGTCTAGTACTATAGAGATTATATTTTTGCTAGGTAATGCCTCGTTCCAAATGAATATGGCACCTTACACAGAGTAATAGAGATGTCCCTCCAGGGATTTGGAAGTGGGGGAGTTTGAAATACAGAACTGACTTAAATGCATCATTTCTTATGGCCCACTAACAAGAGGTCTTCTTATCACCATTTGAGAAAGAAAATATTGAATGCTTCCTAAGGAAGATGTAACATTAAACTGCACTGCTACTGAACTGTGTTTAGGACAACAAAATAGTTAATACAGGTAAGTAAGTGGTTTTGGAGGAAATGCAGAAAGCTATAGAACATATGAGGCATTCTGATTGTTTAGATCACATGATGATAGCAGAATTAACTGATACCTAGAATTGGGTTGGGAAAGGGGAACAGAAAATTTGATAATGGTATACATAAAAAGCAAGAGATTAGTGAGAGAGTTAGGGAGAAATCAGGTAAAAGAGAGGTATATTTATGGATGTCAGGGGAAATGATGTACTGCCAGAAAGGAGCAGAATGTGGTTCAAAGACCAACATTAGAAGGATGACTTGAAAATCGGCAAGCACAAAATCCAACAAACATTGGAATTCTTGATAAAATGATTAATGAATCTAATTAGAGTGAATAAATATATATTAGACAACTTAACAGCTTTGAACTCCCAGAGAAGCTAATAAGATGCTGAAAATAATTTAGCTTCACTTGTTTCCAGTAATATTGAATTCAGAGAGCAGCTGGAGCATTTGTCATGCCAACAAACTCAGAGATCACTGAAAGTAAACTAAAGCACAGTATGATGCAAAGGTCTACATGTCATTTTTATTGTGTCCCTCTGCTTTCTTTTTTTTGTCATGTTTTTGTGCAGCATTTAGGTTGTCTCTCTATTGTAAATCCAAGATTCATACGTGCAAGCCTCAGAATTAAGGAAAAAAAGTCCATAAACACAGGAAAACAGTGACTGATGAACATCACTTTTATCCTTTAAATTTGTTTTTTTTTTTTCAGGGCACTCCAATGTGGAAGGCAAGTACCCTACAACCCCCAAATGTTTATATATCAACTCCAAGACAGCCACACTTTACAGAATAGTTAATATTCTAAGAAACAGAAATCTCAGACTTAGTAAGGGTGAGTCCCATATTTTTGATAACTCAAGTCTAGCTATTTCAGGACTCGGTCACAAAATATCAAGTAGTGACTATTTGGGCTGCATCTGTACTTAGCAGAAGTTACATTTGCATTATACTTCTAACAGTAGACAATTGAGATTACTGAATATCCTACCAGTTGCAGTACTTTAGAGAGATACTGATTATGCTAATCACTACACGTTATGCTCTATCACTCAGTTAAAATACTCTGCATTCACATTCAACACAGTTTAAAACCTGGATTAAAGCTGTAGGTGATAACACAGGGCATTACACATAATTTTAAGCCAATAATGGTTGCCAAGTTCAGAAGATACTTGCTCTTCTAATGACGATTCACACTCAAAAGTAACAATTGTTATTCCTCAGTAACCAGGCAACCACTGTCCTTAAGAAATACTCCATAGCTGTAGTATTTTAGACGTAAGTAAGGTGTCCACTGTGGGTTGTTATAATAATATATCATACTGATTATATATCGGCACATAATTATGTAAACACTTAATGTTAACTTTAGTCTCAAATCCTTAGCTAAAGAACTCAAACCAGTAATCTTCTTATAAGGGCAGTTTTCAGTAATCTTCTTATAAGGGCAGTTTTCCAATTAGGCAGCTAAGAAATGATATTACAGTCTAGCTGCAATGAGGAAAAAGGAACATCATCATTAACCTCATTTTCCTATTTTTATCTACATAGTATCAAGTTTAAAGTGTCACCGCCTCTCTGGATTCAATGCCACTCTTCTACCTTCTTCAACCATCATGATCCTTCCTGTTTCTCCCAAATTTTCTTGACCAGCTTATCTTCTACTTTTGTGCACATGTGGCTAAACCACTACAATCTGCTTTCCTTGACGACACAGAGGAAACATTTATGACATTTATTGTTGATTTACATAGGAGAATGAAATGTATTTAGAGTACATTAAAAGAAGACTCTGTTATACTAACCTGATAACTTCAGAAAGATAAATGCAATGTAAATTCTTACTGTATAATGTATTTTATGAAAAGGTCAGCACCTATATCTGGTTTACTCAGATGCATATTTTGAGCATGTCCTTTCTTTGTCACATACTGGATGAACAAGACTGAACTGATTTCATCATTATTTGAAGTAGTAAGTACAACAAGATATAATCACTGACATACACCAGGCAACGTAAGAAAAAGGAAATACTGGATGAGGACAGACTACTACCTAGATAAACCATCTGTTCTTCCATGGTAAAGTGAAACTCCTAAATTGCAGCAATGGAGCACTGGAAGAATGCACAAGTCATGCAATGAAGCTTTCTAATAGTTTACATCAAAAAAAAAAAAAATAAATAATTGCTGAAATCATGTCTTCCACTCACAACGTGGATTAAATTGAACTCAGAGATTTATTTATTTATCATTTATTTAATGTCCTATGTAAACAACTATATATCCAGAATAAACAACTGACTGTCACTTATTTATGGGAATTCTGACTTGAGTAGAGAATTAAAGTAACCATAGTGGTCTTTTTAGAAGGACTGACATGTAAACTAATCTCAGACTTAACCAAAAAGCAACTGATTCTCCTCACTTTTAAGAAAAAAATGAAAACCAAAAACCAACAGAAAAAATAAAAATCAAAAAGCAACATTTGTTTGGCTAATATCAGACTTTTATATTTGAATAATGACTCACAACAATGAAATTGGGAAGTACAACTTTGTCCACTTCTTAAATATACTGTATATCTGCAGGCAAAATAATAAAACACACACACACACACACACACACACACACACACACACACACACACACACACACACACACACACACACATACACATATATATATATATATATATGTTTGTGTGTGTGTGTATACACATCAATATATATATATATATATATATATATATATATATATATATATATATATATATATGTATACATACATCTATATATATATATATATTTATATATATTTTTTGTGTGTATGTGTGTTTATCTATTTATCTATCTAGCTATCTATCTATCTATCTGTGTATCTATCTATCTGTCTATCTATCTGTCTATCTATCTATCTATCTATCTATCTATCTATCTATCTATCTATCTATCTATCTGTTGCCTCAGCATAACTCTCAGTTGTCCAGATTTTCGCAGAATGTCCAGATTTTTGACTCATACTTTTGGTCTTTTTCTTATAAAATTGTAGTTTTCTGGCTAATCACTGCCAAATCATTGAGGACTGAAGTCAGAAAATAATGACAGACATTTGATTTTCAGGCTACATATCCTTCAGAAAATTCATTCAAATGCAAAACTTGTTATTTTATCAACTTTCTAAGTTTGTAAGAACTATATTTAAAAAGTGTCCCTATTTTTTGGGTCTTTGTCCCTCATTATTTGTGGCTTTAGTGAGACTGAGAAGTATGTGCCACAACTCTACCCTTTTGTTCAAACTATGGTAGACACTTACTTGTGGTGAAATTGTCAGCACAGGATCTACTATGAAATATTGATTTCCACAGTCTCAATCACCAGAAATGGGGGAAAAGTCTGAAATGGAAAAGGATGAAAAAAATTACTAAGTGTTTTTTGCAAGGAGCAAAAAAAGTCCCCACAACCCAATTTCATTTCAACTCAAAGAGGGTAGAAATCTTTCAATATAAGTGAGTCGCTGCTGGTACACACTTAGAAATCATACCAACAATGATTTCCTGGAAAAGTGCAACTGGAGTTATGCTCCACTATGTTTTGTTTTTTTTTTTTCTCTTGGGGTTACTGATACTCAGGGAATTTCATTTTGATCACCTGTAGAAGACTCATTTTACTTTGCTAAATCATACTTCTTTACACATGCTCAGTAGTGTTGCTGGAGTTGGGCATGTGACATCGGTTGTCACTTGCATCTGTAAGTGTTGGAAACCTATAGATGCCCATGCCTATCTCAGGAGAGGAGACTGTATGTTCTCCAGCTGCCAATGGGTAATTTGTATGGAATGTTGCGTGGATATGTATCCCCTCCCCTGAACCTAGGTAGGGTGTGCAGATACAGCCTCTTCATTCTTCTCCTCTGCCCAGTTAGCTATTCCAGCACTGGAAAAGCTAACTGAACCCTGGTCATCTGGGTTGTTGTCTGTGGACTATAATTCTATGCCATGGAACTGACTGTTAGTTAAAAAATATAATTACTGTCAATTTATTATTACATAACAACCACACATGAGCTTACTAACTAAGTAATTAAGTATACTTTAGTATCTACATTTCATTCAGAGATGAGTTCATAAAGGCACCCTCACAAGTATAACACATAACTCACTATAGACACATCCTGGCTTGATGTGAATGCACTATCTGAAGTACAACATTGTGCTCTGTACAACCAGCTCTGTCTCATGGGAGGATTAATTATTTCTTCTTGTGGCGCACTTTCTCCTTCAAGTCATAAGATAACATGTGACTGTAGGACAATGTGCCACCTACTGGAGTCATGTGCAAGCAGTTGCAGTTCTAAGGGCATGGCATTCTAAGGTGCCTATAGAACCGCAGCCCCACTGAATGTCCTACAGCTTTAGACTAAAATGCATTGCCAAGTGTCAACATGTTTGGAACTGACAAAAATGAAGGTGGTAGTTTTAATGCATTCTTCACTGTAAGAAACATATTTATTGCATTATATATGCATGAAAAATGCACTGTTGGAATATTATATGCTTGGCAGAAAAAGCAAAATGTTTATAAATTAAGGTTCAACCCACCCCTGTATTTTCTAAGCAGAACATATAGATGTTTGTGCAGTTTCAGATGAAATGTAGTGAATTATGATTAAACACAAACTACCAATGTCTTCCATGTGATAAAGGTGATGGCCAAGATAGAAGTATTCTGTTGTTCTGGTCCCAGTTTACCTAAGCCAGTCTGCTTGCTAGTCTATAATAATAATAGCAAGACAGGGTCACAGACAGGGTTTAGAAGTTTGTAGTTCACTGCATGCTAATTGGAGGACCATTGCAATTAGCTATTATACATGATTTATTATGGAGTCCAAAGGATAGTTTATTGCAAAACACATCAGAACATAAACAGATGATTAACTGGATTCCAAAAGCTTAACTAGCAGCAAAGATGAATTCATGATGTTAATGTTATCAAGACAGAGTATGGGTATGCCAAGCTAAATGTAAATATTGTAAATAGTTAATCAGTTATTCGATTTGTTATTTAATTGAAATAATTTTTTGTGTGTTTTATTTCAAAATAAAAAATATTTGAGTAAAAAAAACAGAGTATGGGTGATAACTGTATTGGCCAGTCAGAATTTTGACACAGGGATGGTTCTGGAACATGGGGTAACATAAGCAGGTTGACTGAAAGCTCTGTGGTTGTTGATGTCTGTCGGCATAATATGAGTGTTGGTCCCACTGTCTGTGGCTGGTGTTAGCAGGAAAATAATGGATGGCTATATGATTGAGTCTTTTATGTCTATGCACATGTGGCCTATACTGCATTCTCTTAAAATTAGCAGATAGAAAATATGCACCCTGAACTTTAATAGGACACTTCACCATTTAATGACAGGTTTCATTTAAAGGAAATGTTTACTAATCAAAGTACTTGTGGATCTGGGAAGGAATGCAGTGAACAGACTGCTCTATTTTCCATTATATTTCCCCACTGTGACATAGAAAAACATGAGCATTAAATTTTTTTTTTGACGTGTCAAGAGTAGTTGTTTCACCTAACCCATATTCAATCAATCAGCTTAAAAAAAAGTATTTTAAGTCAGGAATACTGTAAAAAGAGTGTTTTAAGTCTGAAAAAAATGTATAATTCATAGGGGGGAAGAAGCCCATTTAGATAAATAATCCATTCAGTGAGTTGTAACCATCTTTAAAGATTTGAAATAAATAGTCCAATAGGTTATTAAAAATAACCAAACAGCTGTTCCTCCCTGACAAGAATAATGCCACTGAGGTAAGCACTATTTTCTTTTGAGGAGGTACTAATAACACATTTTAGATGTAATTATTGTACAAAATGGACTTTAATAGATTCATAGATAGGATCATAGGTTAAGCTGTATTGTTGTTCAAATTTAATATTAATATTTAAATGGATACAAATATTTTAAGATGACTAACTTAGATTTCATGTTTAATTACATTTTTGATGTGAATGTTGAAATAATTCAGACTAAGACTCATCCGTAATCATCATGGGGTAGCCCTATTTGCAGATATAGCAATAATATCAGGTAATAGCAGTTAAAACTGTTATTCTGCCAAGGGAAGCTTGCCTGCTAGGTCATTGTCTGTGAGAGAGTTAGGTTGAGGGAAGGAGCCTAGAAGGTTTTGTATACAAGTTTACTTTGGTGTTCAGCTGAAGACTTCACATCTGCAGCCCAGGTTATGGAACAACCTTTTCTCTTTTCAAGAATCCATCATTGAGCCATCGACCAGCAACCATTTCAGTATGGTTTTGCCTGCATATCATTACGTTACTGTAATTGTAAACCTTAAGTTGTACTAAACTTTCACTTTGTTTAGTCTATAGGCTGGCCTAGAGGTAAAGTGATCCTGAAGGGTTGGAAGTTAAATTCTGAGTTGAAGTTTTTTTTGTTTGTTTGTTTCTTATTATATAGTAGATAGCTAATTTGTCATCGATAATTTATTTGCTCTGCATTTTAAGTGAGATGCTGTATGATCTCACTCAAGATAGCTTGCTGTTCGTGGGTTGCCATGTTATGCTACTATATATTAAATAAAAAAAAAAAAAGCAAGAAAGAAAAAGAGAGAGAGAGGATATGCTGGATTGTTTGCTGTATTGATTTTGTAGTGCTTAATCCAGTCTAGGGAATGACTTTTTCTTTTCATTACAACAAAGAAGAAACAGCAGGGTCATTTATACTGGAAGGCACCTTTTTGGCTGTTTAGATAGCCAACACATTTTTAATTAGTTCATCAGAGCTCAGAACTTTAGCCCCCAGAAGCCCAGACTGTCTTACAACCTCCAGCTTGACAAGTAAACACAATATTAAAATGGCACAGGTTGTTTTTGTAAAAGAGAAAAAGAGTGTTTGAATCTCCATTATACTTGATCATTAGGTCAACAGTTTACCACTGTTAGTTCTGTCTGTCTTCTGCCAGATCATCTTTAATATCACAGAAGTCTGTACATAAGGATTTGAAAGGAGTTTTAATAAAAAAGAGAAAAAAAGGTGGTTTTAACCTGTTCAGGCTACATTTTGTTTTCAAAATGTCAGCATACTATTACCAATTAAGTAAACAAGGCTGAAAGGCACAAGTTCTTAGTCTGAGCATTGTTTAATGTGGAGGGAACAGAGTTAATTTACTTGTTCTAAAATGGCCACAGCAGCCTTTCATCAGGGCAGCCTAAAGTTAAGTGAATGCCACTGCCTATTAAGTGTTTTACACACAAGGTACATCTAAGTGGATCGTGTCATACTCTCTGTGCTTTATGTGTTTGCAAGGGTAGGGAGAAAGGCTAAGTCAGTTGATTTTATTTTTTGGTAATTTTGGGTGGAGGACTGTAGTTTGGCTCATAGGGGTCTAATTATCTCAACTAATCTTTCATAAAATTTTCAGGATTCACCCTTTATCAGACAGAACAGATGGCAATGTCTAACTTCCGAAGTGTTGGATCTCTTTTCAGAATGAAAAATATCAAATGATCAGAGCAGGAATCCACACAGTAAAAGGTGTCTAGAGACAGTCATGGAAGCAAATCAACTATCATTCGAAGAACCAGCCAAAAGGCCAAGGAGGAGAAATCATAACAACACTCCTAATCCAGTAGAGGTTCTTCCAGGATTTAGTCCAACCCTTAGAGTCCACTTTAGTAGATGAAGGTAATAATGAAGATACAGAGGGTGGGACTCTGATCTCAGAAATGGGTGGGATAGTAGTAGATGAATACTTAAAATTTTTAGATTACTGGACAGAAGTGGGTAGGTCTAGAATTTTTTATATAGTTTTGGAAAAGAACATTAGGGAAAAAATGTTTGGACAACACTAGTCCACAAGACTCCCAACAGCCTGGCTAGGAATTACCATCTGTGTCAACAGCTGCACTAGATCAGCAAGCACCTTCCACAACCAGGAAGGTTATGCCAGTCGACGTAACATGGCTCAGTTTCTGACCCTCATGGTATTAGGCAATAAAAATAAGTCGAATTCCCCTTGATGATACATCATGACCCATGTCCCAATGAATATTAAATATAAAACTGTACAAGGAGATTACATTAATGTTTTCAACTTAATTGACATTGAAGGGCTATAAAGATTTGAGTCATAAAATGCAGGGTAAAAAAAAAATGCAGGGTGAAAAGACCCAGTGGCAGCTCAGGCTGCTTTGGGCAAGAAAGATTCTTCCAAATCAATAGTATGAATTTGTGACAACTGGATATTAGATTTCTCTGTTTATATGAACATTCTCTGGCATGATGGTTAAGGTATTTACCTCACTGACACAAGGTACAGGGTTTGATTCTCGCATGGGGTAATTGGCTAGGCTTAAAATGGCCCATAAGGGCAGTTAGCCTAGTACTAATCTATGAACCTATAAAAATGATCCAAGCCAGGTACTTCCACTGTTAGCATACTTTCTTTCAGTTAGAGAAATGCACCACATACGGGGGGGGGTCTTTCTACTTCTGGTATGACCAGTGTTTCAGGAAATTAAAAGCATCAGATGAAACCATTTGGTGGGATCAAAGTCACTCCAATATTTGGCTCAGTGTAATGCTGAGCAAGCCCAACATCACTGCTTATGTTAACCTTAACAGTGGACAATCCAACATTATATATTTCTGGGCTTTTAATAATCCTGACCCTCTTGCAGGTTTGTCCATTTTGTTCACATTGTGGGAGGAATCACCCTACTAATAGATGCCTGACTAAGTGTAGGCAAACAACCTCTGGCTGCAATGTGCAGCTTGGAGCAAAATGTCCCTATTCTAATAATGATGCCTTATCTGGAGGGAAGCTTATTTTTTTTTACCTTAGAAATGACTCTTTATGGAGTCAATTTCGGGTCTATATCATAATATCAAAGTCTAACAACTTCAAAGCTCTAAAGGTTGAACTTGAAAGTTCGAAGTTGCACAACTTCGAAACATATAACAGCGATTGCCATAGAGTGCGGGAAGGGAAGATTTCCCTTTACTGCACTTTAGTGCGATCTCAGAGTTGGTATATTTAAGTAGCAGGGGTGTGGGGGGTGCAGGGGGACTTTCCCCTCTGCATAGAGCGTTTTTTTTTGTTTTGAATTTTAAATGTTTTTTTTGACATTCAGTGTTGTCTGACTTCGAACTTTCAAGTTCGACCACAAGTGCTTCAAAGTTGTCAGAATTCGACAATATGATAAAGACCCACCAATTTTGCAACTAAGTTGTATCACTCTCTGATCAGGGTCAGTAATCTAGCAGTTAAACTAGTCAGCTACCCCAGCAAGGCATCAGCACAATTTCATTAAAGTGTGTATGTTAGGCTTTTCCATATAGTCTTTTGTGGCCGAGGATTCTAAAATTGTAAGTAAACTTATCTTTAATCAAAGACATGAAAAAAGTCACCAGAATTTTGCTAAAGAAGTAACTGCAGGCAGAAAGAATCATCTGCACATTCGCACAACCCCCCTTTGTCCACCTTCAGGATGTCATCCACTGGGTTAGTCCTGAAGAAAAGGGAAGGGAAATTTCATCTAATGCACCACCTTTCTCACTCAGCTGGTTTCTCTGTCAATGACTTCATAGGAATTTAACTAAAGTCTGTTACACAGGCTGTAGTGGTTATCAAGAGCTTTGGTAAGCCTTAGCTCAGCAAGTTAGGCAAACAATAAGCCTTTTCCATGGTTCCCATCAGAGAGGAAGATTGGCCCCTCTTAGCTTTTTCCTTCAATGGACAGATATTTTTGGCTAGAGCCATGCCCATGGGTTGTGTCTTAGCTTGCTTCATGTTTGAAACATTCAGCTGTGCCTTATGCTGGTATTGACAGCAATGAGACCTAAGACAAGCTGACATCCATTACTTGGATGATTTTCAGAACATTGATGAAGGAGAGGATGGGAAAAAAGGGGCATGCAACTCTTTGTATACCTTTCTATGAAGCTGGGTGTACCATTGTCTCCTAACAAATTACAGGGCTTTAGCCAACCCATGAATTTTCACAAATAAACTTTTTCCAATTTGTACTTGCACTTAGACAGCTGTTATCCTTATTCTCAAAAGAGAAATATACTTAAGGGACAACTGGTGCAGCTGTCAAGGATGGCAGATTTAGAAATGAAGTGTGGAAGTTGGTTGATTTGTTCCATACCAGGAAGTATCTCCATTCCTTACTTAATGATATAAAGGAAGCCATTATAAGAGGGAGGAAAACAAAGTTTTGTCCCATTTTGGAGGACAGAAATAAGCATCTGGCAAAAGAATTAGTGACTAACATCAATGACAAACAAGGGCCTATGATGTTGCCTTTCAATACGTTCACCCCCCCCCCACTTAATGCACTTGGAAAAACGTGGGGTTTGACATTTTGTCATGACTTGAAGGTGAGGTTAGGAAACATGCTGGTCTTGACCTTTAATAGAGGTAAAAACTTGAAAAATTGTTTAGAAAAACTAAAGAATATGACTAAAATTATTGATCCACAGCTAGAATGTCTAAATGTGGTAAATGTAACTAAAACTTATTATGAGTCTAGCATCAATTATAGTGTTTCGATTTCTGGTATATTAAAATGAAAAGCCATAGTCATTTGATTTTGTTTGATGCAGCCACATAATTATTAAATTTTAGATCAAATAATTTTTACTTTTTAAGTTTTAATTGGACTAATTTGAACTATACATATTTATGAAGAAGAAGAAAAATAAAGGATCTCCAGATGTACTGCGAGGCAGAACCACAAACGTGGTTATTAAAGCAAATATTGTGAAATACTGGTAGAGAAAACCAAAGCACAGTAACAGTGTTGATGGCATAAAAACGTTTTATTTGTGTGAGAGCTTTCACGGCTTGACATGTCGCTTCATCAGGCATCTTAAAAAACATTTTAGGTATTGCATTTAAAGAGCTCTTGGCCAATAATAACGCAGTTGCAATCATAATCTAATTAGTCAATTAAAAAGATAGGTTGTATATAAAATAGCTATAAAAATAATAAATAAACCTATCTAAATCTACTTACAATTTATTTGATAATAACAACAACAAAAATAATATCTCATGTATATTATATAACATCTCATGAGAACATACTTGGATGATTTTCTGAACACTGATGAAGGACAGGATGGGAAAAAAGGGGCATGCAACTCTTTATATACCTTTCTATGAAGTTGGGTGTACCATTGTCTCCTAACAAATTACAGGGCTTTAGCCAACCCATGACTTTTCACAAATAAACTTTTTCCAATTTGTACTTGCACTTAGACAGCTGTTATCCTTATTCTCAAAAGAGAAATATACTTAAGGGACAACTGGTGCAGCTGTCAAGGATGGCAGATTTAGAAATGAAGTGTGGAAGTTGGTTGATTTGTTCCATACCAGGAAGTATCTCCATTCCTTACTTAATGATATAAAGGAAGCCATTATAAGAGGGAGGAAAACAAAGTTTTGTCCCATTTTGGAGGACAGTAATAAGCATCTGGCAAAAGAATTAGTGACTAACATCAGTGACAAACAAGGGCCTATGATGTTGCCTTTCAATACATTCACCCCCCCCCACTTAATGCACTTAGAAAAACATGGGGTTTGACATTTTGTCATGACTTGAAGGTGAGGTTAGGAAACATGCTGGTCTTGACCTTTAGTAGAGGTAAAAACTTGAAACATTGTTTAGAAAAACTAAAGAATATGACTAAAATTATTGATCCACAGCTAGAATGTCTAAATGTGGTAAATGTAAATAAAACTTATTATGAGTCTGGCATCAATTATAGTGTTTCTGTTTCTGGTATATTAAAATGAAAAGCCATAGTCATTTGATTTTGTTAGATGCAGCCACATAATTATTAAATTATTGATCAAATAATTTTTGCTTTTTAAGTTTTATTTGGACTAGTTTGAACTATACATATTTATGTTTTTTAATTATTTACTCTTGTGAACTAAGGATATGATTTTTTTCTTTCTTAATGTGAATATATTTATTAGTGGTTGAGTCTTAAGGAAACTTGGAAGCAATGCACTCTACATGGAACCCGGCTTATGATTCATTAAGTAAGAAATTAAATAGTTTGGAAGAGGATCCCCAGCATTCAATAAAATCTGTGTAGGCTCCGTGAAGAGCCTACACTGAATGTATCCATGTATACGGCCATAGTTTATCCTCGGCAGCATGCCATACATATTATGGCATGCTGCTAATGGAGATCGCAGTAACATGGACTTTGAATCCATATAAGCAACCCTGTCAAGGCTGTGCCGTACTTGTGGTCTGCCTGGAAAATTTCTGGACAGTTGGTAAGCACAGCACAATACCTTTCAGTCTGTTAACCTGGACCGAAAGGCGAACAACAGATATTACTCCATGAAGTTGCAATTTTAATTTGTTTTTACATTTATGTGCTTGTTTGCATGGTGTGGCACATTGTGCAACTATGCTTAGTGTTGCTCACATATACAGTAGACATCTGCTAGACATCTAAAAATAGAAACCGCATGTAATCAATTTTAATTAATTTTTTTTCATGTGCTTGTTTGCACGGTGCGGCAAGTTGCTTAGCGATGCTGAGCTGCCCTTATATATACAGCAAACATCCACCAGATATCTAAAAATAGAAAACAGATGTATTCAATTGTTGTAGTTCTGCAATGCTTAGCAATGCACAGACCCGTGCAGTGAAGCTGCTCTATGGTTACAGGCATCTTTGTAGTATATGTGAAAGATAGGTTGAGTCATGATCTATAGTGTAGTAGGCCCTGGATTCAAGTCCTGAGCAGTCATATCTTTTACATTTATTGCTGTGAAAATGTGTCAGGTGACTGAAACATCGGTTTAATTTAAAATTTAAAAAACTGCTACATTTGGAAAAAAGCTGCACAATGCTAAGCAGCGTTTATATGTGGTCAATGGTCTAGTCCCATTTGTGTGTTGCTAAGATTCACTTACACATGGTTTGTTCAAGTTTGCACTATGCTAAGTGGTGTGGCACTTTTTTGAAAGTTACAGTATGACATGTAAGGGCAGGAATACTGCCTATTTAAAGGCCAATAGGTTGGAATTTCACATCATTCATTGGATTCTTAACATGGTTGTGGATATTGAATCAAATAACCATAAGTGCTTTCATCAAGTTCATTACAAGAATTTATGTGTTTTAAGATGTTTAATGTGAATTATTTTTCTTTTTTTTTTCTTTTTTTCCTTTGCGCATTTACTGTTGATTTTAATTAGTTAATTAGTTAATCAACTTGGGGGTGGATCATGTGATATGGGAAAGACTTTTAAACTCAGCCTTTCAGTTAATTTTTTACCTGATGAAGTCTTGTAATGAACTCAACCAAAGCGCTTATGGTTATTTGATTCCTGCTTTCCTTCGTGTTTTTTACATTGTTTGTAGAATTATGCCAATATCAGTTTGTTTAGAAGGCACGGATGGCTTTTGGATGTGGGACTGCCTCTCAACTGCTTTTTCCTGTGGATGAACCGACTAGCAGTGAAGGAACACTTACTGCTTTAATCCAACAACTAACACAGAAAGTGGATGTGTTAGCTTCTGAAGTTCAGCAGTTTAAAACTAATCAGTCCAGGAATTTACCCCCCCCCCCTTGCAATCACACAATGTACTGGATAATAGTGGTCATGAGGAAAGTAATTCCCATATTGGCTTGCCACAATACCTGGAAGCCTTAAATCTGAATGACTGGTTACAACAGGGAATTTCCTTACCTCAAAGTGCAGCAGTTAATTACAATCGAACTTTGAAAGAGAGCTTGGATCTCTTTCAATACAAGCTTCTGAAGGTTGGGAAGCTTCAAACAGAGAATGCCTACCTGTGCGAATGCATCAAATGGAAGCAAGTGCAGAAGGTCTTGAGGCAATGGAAATTCCCCTCTGGGCTTGTATTTAATTCTCCTTTACACATAGAACTTTTGGGACTATTCGCCCAGTATGGTTGTGAGTATTTAGAGGTGTTAGTCAAACATAACAGCCGTACTACAGAAGAAATAATTTAAGAAACTAAAGATTTGGATTCAAACATTACTAAAGACTTGCTTTTTGCTCATCATCAGGGTGAATATCAGCAAGTTTTAAAAAATATTAACAACATCATTAACAGCATAAAATCTCGTAAACTGCATAAATTAAAACAGGATGCTGATGAATATTCATGTGGGAAGGTGTGTCCTCGGCCACCTAAGTCACAGTAATGGGGCATTCACTCACATTTTAATGACCATCCAGCCAACCAAGATGAGGAAAGTATTAATAACAATGAGGAAAATCAGAATGGCAATGATGTCCCTTTAGATTCAGTAGGCCAGAGGTGTTTAGAGAAGATCCGGGAATACAACAACAGGAACAGACCAATGGACCAGGAAATAAAACGACAATGGAACCCATGTGGACAACAGAGGAGGAATTCATCCTACAACCAATAAAGGGGTTGGAGACGGAACCAAACATGGAATTAATTATGCAAGGGCTGAGGCCTGATGACAGCAATGAACCAATGGGGACTTTAAGGTATTTAATTGCAGTTCTTATGAGTACTCTGGTGAGATTGCTGATGTATTTGCCAAGGAGCTTACTTCTGTCCCTAGTTTCAGATCTAATCTTTCCTAGTAAATTATGGATTTAAAACTTTTTGTTCGCAAAATGAATTTAAGTATTTTATTTAGTAACAGTGGGATGGACCTCAACAATCACTTGAGACTTTCTAGTGTTTGTAACCCACCAACTCACCCCAGTCTGCAATTCTTTGACAAAGTTTGTGAATTTGACTTTAGACATTCATTTAAGGGGCCTTATGCCTATTCAAGCAATTTAAAACCTGAGGAAAGGGAAATATTGTCCTTGATACGACAACAAAAAGTCAGGATTATACAACCTGACAAGGGTGGGAGAGTTGTGATTCTTGATGTACAAGATTATGTTGAAAGTATGTACAGGATTTATTTACTAACACGTATTGTCAAGTCTCTAGGAATGAGGTAAATATCACCTATAATAGGATCAAGGTTTAACTAAGTGATATGCTCAAGGAAGGACGTATTTCTTTACCTGAATGCAGATATTTAAAAATGGATGCCCCTACTATCACCACTATTTTTGGACTTCCATTACATAAACAGATTGTGGACCTACCATTCCATCCGATTGTGGATGCTCCTAACTATGTCACTTCTCCCATTGCAAAATTTTTGGATGTTAAACTGAAAAATTTATTAAGACAAGAAGTACAGCTCTGTATTAATTCATGGGACTTTCTTTCCAAATGTAATAGTGTTGTATTTGATAGTGGTCTCATATTTTTTATGGTGGATGTAAAAGATCTATTCACTGTAATCCCACATGACATTGGGTTGTATTGGTTAAGTGAGTATCTGTTTATGAACAAGTCTTTATCAACACCTACAGAAAAATGATGGAAATTGTGTTGAAAAATAATTATATTTATTTTGACGAACAGTATTTTTTCCAACAAGAAGGTGTTGCTATGGCAACCTCTTGTGGGTCACTTTATGCCAACATTGTCATGTGCGAGTGGGAATGAAGATTTCTATTTGGTTATTCTTGGTTTAATGACTGTATTTTATACTTGAGATATTTGGATGATTTGTTTTTCATTTGGAAGTGTGGCAACAATAGTGTTATTAATTTCATGGATTATATAAACAACGCAACTAATTTTCTTCAGTTTACACATGTGGTGGGGAATGACAGAATCAGTTATTTGGACATAACACTAGAAAAGGATGTGGTGCATGGGAGATATGTTTCCACCATTTATAGGAAGCCCATATACTCAAATGCATTCTTGCATTTTGACAGTTTTCACCCCCTCCCCCAGAAAATAGTGGTGGTCAAAGGGCAATTTGTCATAGCTGCAAGGATGGTCTCTAATTTTGATTCCTTTCTTGGGGAATGTAGTCTTTTGGAAGACATATTCATAAAAAGGGACTACCCTGCAGCTTTTGGACAGGAAATTAAAAAAGAAGTAGTGGTTAAGAGACAACTGGGTGTTTATTCACCCATATTGGTTGGAAATTTGATAAACCCTCAACTGTTCTGTTACTAGTAACTCTACATTCAACAGGGAAGGAAATGGGATGGAAGTAACTAACGTTAGTTTTAGACTGACTTTTATTACCAGATACTCTGTTGACCACCAGCAAATTCAAGAAATCTTACAAAAGAACCGGAGTATTCTAACTGGGGATGGTGAGGTTAGAGGTAAAGTTAGCACAAAACCTTCTATTGTGTGGAGAAGGGGACTTAACATTAAAAATTTGATGGAAAGACCTATAATCGAAGTTGATACAGCCAAGTTAGGTGTATCTACCAATGTGGCACATGCCATTTTTGTAAATTCATTTTTGTGGGGGAACTGTTTGAAATTAATGGTTTCAGATTTTGGATAAAAGGACATTACAACTGTAACAGTACCAGGGTAGTTTATGGGGCATTGTGTCAGTCATGTCCTGCCTTTTGCATTGGCAAGACAGAGCGGATGCTGAAGCAACACATCTATGAACATAATTATGACATACGGGTAAAAAAAAACTACAAATGCATTTTATAGGCACATCCTGGAATTTCCAGAACATTATTTTAAATTCATTGTGATTGATCAGGTCAAACAGAATAAAAGGGGTGGACCTTGGCAGTTGTTTCTGGAAATCCAGGACCTTTATTGGATATTAAGTTTAAATGCTGTGGGTTTTCCTGGTTTAAATGAAGTAGCATCTATTGGTTGTGTATTAAAAATGAAGGCACAACTTAGATAGATTTGGTTATTATGGTTCTTCACATAATGATATATATACATATTCATGGTTTTAAAGTTTTAAATTTATGTTTTTTAAGATGTTGTTTAATGTGATTTATTTTTCTTCTTTTTCTTTTATTTGCACACTTACTGTTGATTTTAATTAGTTAATTAGTTAATCAACTTGGAGGTGGATCATGTGATATGGGAAGGACTTTTAAACTTGGCCTTTCAGTTCATTTTTTATCTGAAGTCTTGTAATGAACTTGACAAAAGCGCTTATGGTTATTTGATTCAATAAAACAGTGGTGGACCTACTCCTGGCTTCCTGCTTTCCTTCATGTTTTTTAACTTGTTTGTGGAATCGTGCTGATATTGGTTGTGGATATGCCTGGTGCTGTTGGTGAAGGAGTGTGCTTCCATGAGCAGAGGTGGGGAGTACAGGATTCCAAAGCTTTTGTTGGACTCTTGGTTAAGATTTATGAACCCTGACTGCTGCAAGGCAACTACCAGTGCTCAGAGTGTAAGTCTGAGGCCTGGGGTCATTTGGTCAGGGATCTTACAGTCCTACTGGTATCCCCTCATTGGTGAGCAGTGTCATCACTACTATGACAACCTGAGGTGTAGGAAGAGGGGATCCTTGGACAGCTGGGTCCAAGAGGCTACGGCTGGGCAAACCCCATAGATAGGTAAGTATGTTTGCTAATAATTTAGAAATATACAACCTGAATCTGTGCAAAACTGGTATGCATAATGGTTTGCTTCTCTTACCACAGCTGCAGAAGAGAGGGCTTGCAATGTTCAGTCCTATGCAGACCGCCTGGCCAGGATAAGGCAATCATGTAGTAAGTAAGAAAACATCAAAGTAATAACTTAATGCATAACATAATTATACAATAAATTAATTACAGAGTTTGCAGTCTTAATAGTCAGGTATGACATACCTGAGACATCTTACATCTTTATTAATGTGTGGCAACCTACCTGAAATGGTAAAGCAAGTTAAAGTAAGTAAGCATGCAGTACTGTGTAGGTTAGCTTCCAATCATCAGTTAATGTTGGGGTCTACCCAGATTAAGAGTCACTGTTCTGGTCTGTTTATTGCTTGAAATATGCTATAGGTTGCGCTCAATAAATGAACAAGGTATACAGGTTAGTTAACAGAATTCCTACATAGCTATCCATGGTCTACATGCCAGAGTTGAAGCAAGATTAATCAAAACATTTTAAAAGGTGATGCTGCTTTGATAAGTAATGTTTTCAAATGAAGTGTTCGCTATTCCTATATTCACTGCATGTATGTTCTCATCTGACACCAGTAAAGTGTTACATGTAACTGAATAAAGAATGCAGCAAAAAATGTCAGAAATAAATGTAGTGCAATACCTAGAATAACGTTCAAGCCTGTGTCCTGCTCATTTTGTCTGAAATAATGCCATATATTCCACTCAGTCGATGAACATGGTATATGGGTAAGTTAACCAAAGTCCTGGACAGCTATCCATGTGCCTAAATGTCAGAGTTTAAGCAGCAAGTTTAAAAGGAGATGGTGCTTTGATAACTAATATTTAAAAAAAGTGTTCACTATTTTTGTATTCTCAGCCTGTGTTCTAATCTGACACCAGTCAACTGTTAAATGTAAATGAATAAAGAATGCAGCAACAGATGTCTGAAATAAATGTAGTGCGATACCAGAGTAAGGTTCAAGCATCTGTTCTGCTCATTTTTTCTGAAATAATGTACATTCCACTCAGTAAATGAACATGGTATATGGGTACGTTAACTGAAGTCCTGGTCAGCTATCCATGTGTCTAAATGCCATAGTTTAAGAAACATTATCAATAAAGTTTAAAACAAGATTGTGCTTTGATGAGTAGTCTTTTCAAACAAGTGTTCATTATTCCTCTATTCACTACACGAGTGTTCTAATCCAACACCAGTCAACTGTTACATATTAACTAATAAATAATGCAGCAACAAATTTCAGAAATAAATGTAGTGCAATACCCAGATTAAGTGTCAAGCTTCAGTTCTAATAATTTTCCTTGAAATGTGCTGTACATAGCACTCAGTAAATTAACGGGGCATACAGTTAGGTCAACGGACATCCTACAGATCTATGTGTGTAACTGCCAGATTTCATGTGACATTAAGCATTACAGTGTAAAAGGATATGGTGCTTTGATAACTAATGTTTTCAAATAAGGTGCTCATTATTCATGTGATCACTGCATTTCGTTTCCTATCTGATCCCACCCACAGTTATGCATGTGTGTAAATCTATGATTTCTCACAAATGTTGCAATAAAAGTCTTGAAGGAGATGGTGTTTTGAGAATTAATTATATTTAAACAAATTTCATATTATTCCTATAGTCACTGCTTGTGGATTCTAATCCCAAGGCAGCCAACTGAGAAATGACCAGCTGTCTAGTATAATTAGTGTACATGAACATACCTTTCAACTGTCATGATTTTTGCAGAATGTAATCACTACCGCCCCATATGTCTTGTCCTTGATTAGCAGATACATGGCATTACTTGGAATGCAATTTATTGGCAAATCCATTTTCAGGGCACCTTGCTACTAATGGAAGAGCATACTATGTAACAATGTTCCCTGTAGTTGTGCCTTTGTACCACCATTTGGTAGGGCTTGGCCCATAATGTCTCATACTAACAGGTTGAGAGCTATGTATGTGCATCTGTACAGTATTTGCAGTCACTGTGCTCACAACTGAAATCTTAGATATGTAGAAGTATGTAGTAGTAGTCTGTGCAACAATATTACCTGCAAAGTTACTAATTTGTTTTTCTCTTTCACCCCACCCCTTCTCTTCTTTAAATTATTAATTGTATTTATTAATATGATTTGATATTAATATATTATTTGCAACTACCTCTTATGTTGGCCTTATGTATAATTTCATATTGCTTTGCTGTTAAAACACTTTCATTTGCATTATTTATATGTTTTTCATTATATTCCTTTCTATTTCTTTTGATTAATCATGATTATCTTCTATTATGTTAATACTAACATTTGTTTAGTTATGTTTATTTTTACCTTATGTTTCTATTTAATTTATTACAGTGCAACAAGGTAGGCTGGTTCCAGGTGATCCACCTACCATGGTTCCTTCAGCAATGGCAGCAGACCTCTGCACTACCTGGGCCATCAGGCAGTTCTGGCCCACATGCTAAAGATGGTCCTCCCTCTGAGAGTGAAAGAAAAGGGTGATTATGTCACCCGTGAGGAACTGCCAGACATGGTGCATGGACTGCTACACCAAACATTTGGTACATGCCTATGGCAGATGGAGAGCATGCTGTCCATCCTGGTGGGGCATTCTTCCCCCAGGTGAAGCCGTCAGCTACTACCTCCACAGGAGTAGTGAAGGTACAGTGCTGACAGTCCCATGGGAGAGAACTTGAGTCACACTGCTACCATGTCTGAGTCCATGAGACTGGGATTCCACAACACCTACCCTAACCAAGGTGTTCACCCCCCCCTTGTGTCACACACCAACCCTGTCTGTTGTCTTTTCGGTCCGCAAAAGCTTTCTCACCTTTTCAAGTTACCCCCTCCCATGTGTACCTATGTCCCTTCCCCATCATTTCACACTCACCTTAAAAAATAAATAAATAAATAAAAAGGGCATCTGTCCCCAAAAAAAATTGTCCCATACATAGCTCTCCAATTTACACGTGTCTACTGGACAAACTTAACTTGTTCCAATTAGCTTGACAATACACTTATGTTGTCCTCACCCCTCTCTCTGAGGGTGACAGTCATGCACAGCTGTTGCTGTACAAGAAATTAATAGCTATGGTTCTTTCTACACTCCTCCTGCACATACCTACCTGCCTTTCACTATGTCTCCCCCCCACTTGCACACAATTTCATCACTACCCTATATCCCCAGTTTTCATTTATTTAAAGATTTTGTAAGCTAAACAGCCTTTTATTGATATATTTGTGTGAAATAATAATAATCACATTCAAAATGTAGACCTGCACCCAGGATCATCACACCTGCAGACCAGTGCATCAACCCACCAAGCCACACAGTTGTTAATTAAAACAGGTGTTTTAAGCAAAACATGCCAATTGCCAAGTTACCATCATTAAGCGTGTTTAAGCAGGGCTGCGCATTGTGCCACATTACACACATTTGCTTGAAGAGTAATGGAAAAAATGGGAGTGTAGCTTGGAGTCTGGTATAGGAATACATCACTAGAAAGCCAGATACAGAATAATGTATGTAAATGATGTCTCTAACAGCAGGTAACTGCGTACTTACTGAAACAGTGACTTAGTAGCTCGGTCTGTTAAAGGCTTTGAAAACATTAATTTTTGGTACACATTGTCCTGGGTTCAAATCCAGTGGTGTGTAGCATTTAAAATACATGTATGTGTACATCACCATTGTGAATTCCATAATGAATGGCTGTGTCATTAACTATTTATCCACCCAAAGCATTTCAGATGGAATGTCTGCTGTTCAATGATGGAAATGAAAGGTCTGTGGAGAGGAACACAGTTGACATATTGGAAAGCATAGTAGTAGTGCAGGTATTAATGTGATGCTTTCCCCTTTATATCACAGGTGACCTAGGCGGTTGGATGTTGTCCCCTTCACAACCTGAAGTTAATGTCTCTTTAGACTCTGATGCACAATTGGGGGTTGCAGGGGATGAATCTGTCACAGATGTTTACATCCGTAGTCCACCCTCATTATCACTGTACACAGTCAGTAAGCCTATGCATACCCATTCTCCTGAGGCCACAGATATTGGACAGTCAGATGGTGGGGACATTGAACAGGAAAGTGTGACTACTGTAGTTGCAATGAGAGTCAATACTGGCTATAGCCAAACAGTCAGTAAGCTTCCACACAGGCAGATTGATAGGAGTGCTCATAGGAAGCCTGCTGTCCTCTCCATCACCTGTTACAAGTATCTCACCATGTGCCACTCAGCATATGTTTAGGGCCATAATGGAGGCACAGGCACATTCTAAAAAGAACTCTAGATGAATGCTCAGGGTTATGGATGCAGCACAGTCTGACATCTGTGACTGCCTCCACCGTGTTGCTGATACCCTGGATTAGTTATCTGATGCAGTGGAAAGATGTTGGTTTGAGAGAGATCGCACACTATCTGCAATGGAATGCACATTGTTTGTGATGGAATGTCTGCTTGGAGTTGAGTGTTGGACTCATGAATGTAAGTCAGCAACTACATCTGCTGAGAATCAATGTGGCCATACACAATCATGCTCCCATAGTGGCAGTACATCTAGAACTCCAGAGGGAAGTGTGCTGTCCACACCAAGACGTAGCAGGCCATAGGCTCATGGACCTGGGTGGTCCAGAGGAGGACATGGTCCCAGCAGACAGCAGTCACCCTCAGGTAGTATCCCAGCATCTGACTGTGGGCATGGAGGTGCCACTGCAACTCCTGGCAGAGTCAGTTCTCATGTTCATCAGCAGAAATGAGGAGCTGTCAGCTCTACCATGCATGACTCAGACCTGTCCAGCATACATTCACATAGGGCTAATACTGAGCTTGGGTGTATTTATGCAGACACTCACACACCACTGTCACACTCAGGTCACCTACAAACACACACACCACATTTACATGATTTTTCTTGCCTGCTCCCCTTTCTGCCTCACACACTTGTCAACCTATTGGTTCAGCCTAGGCCTCCTGCACCCCCATACAACACCCTGTTCAAGTGATACCTTTGCCGCATCCGTGTCATCGTTGTCATCTATGCAAGGAAATGAAGCTACATATCTGATGCACAGGGTGACTATCTAAATTAATAATTATTTGTTTCAACCATCGTTGCCTTTGACATGCTACTTGTACTGGTCAGTCACACAGTTTGAATGCTGCCATTTGTTATAACGTTATGTAAACCACATTATGTTGTGTACATTACATTGGATGCTGTTGTAATGGCTGCGTAGTCACACAATGAAAGGTGTCTCATGGAACTGATTACATTTCACTTTCAGGATTGCCTAGGACACACCTATGGGTTCACATCTACAATAAACCCATCAATGTCAGAACACAGGATGGAATGACAGCACAGAAGAAAAATGTCATCATAAAGGTAAATAAGTATAGTTACATGGCTTCATGGATTCATATGTGTATGGATGTCTTTCATCTTAGCCATGCATCCCTAAACTCTGACCAGGTCTGATACCCTTGATAAGTGTAAACAGGGTTTTGGGAGCTGACACATGGACTAGCTGGGGAATGCGAGGTGAATCATCCACAATTTTCCTGTGTCCATTAGAGACATTTGTCCTAAAGCAATTATAATTGTCGTGTTCCCCATCTTGCCTTGTAAATTGACCATGATTTGTGTTGGGGTGGAACTGTGGTACACATGCATTGGGAGCCTGTTACATATTGGGTGTAGTGTCTGGGCTACATACCTGTCTGTTCAGCATATACTGTTTATACTGCAATTAAGGTGTAGGTGTGTAGGAGAGGTATTTCTCATGCTAGTCCTTTCTTGGATATGCAGTAGGTACAGTGGGGTCTGACACCTCCCTGCATGGCAGGCATACACCTCCCCTCCAAAGCATGTCAGAGACAGAATACACAGTTATGGGCTTGACACAGTCTGCATAGGGCATGTTATGTACACTTTGTATGGGTTTACTGTGGATCCTCTGTGGATGTGACATTTGTCAGACATGCCTGGTTAGTTACATACCAAAGGTGGCATTGCACTTAATGGTAGGTGTGATGAATACTGAATACAGTGGAACAATTGACAGTGGACTGTCTTTTATTTACATGCTATATCATTGTTTATAGGTTGCATAACATAGAATGCATCCCCAAATATGCCCAACCCATGGCAGTCAGAGGCTAGATCACATTCTATGTGTCCGTAGGTCCCTGAATACTGGGTCAACTGTTGGAGGTGTGCTGTCAATATGTTAGTTACCAGGGGTGGATGACTTCCCAAGGGATAGTATTGTGCATTCCTTGGCATTTACTGTTAGTCCATGGCTCTGACAACAACTGAATGTCTGTGTCAGCCCATCCTGGATAACTGTTGAGTCAGAGTGGAATTTGATGACAGCTCCTAATTTGCAATCTCCTGCCAAATTAGTCAGTCTGAGACCAATGACATTGGCTGTGTCTGCAGAGAAGTAACTGCCTAGAAGGAGGACATCATACCCAACCCAAACCCACATCACACATATCTACATGTGCAGAGGTCTTTACCAGACAAATAAGTAAGCACCAGACACATCAGAAACCCAATCACCGGCTTGCTACACATAACCATACCTCATACAAACACAGTACACATAGTAGCTCATGCACCACTGTCTCACTGGTGAAACACCTAAGGCAAAACACAAAATCAAACATATTATTCATAGGTGATTACAACATAAGTCACATTGATGTGCTTCTCGTCAGGCTACATAAGGGAAAGGTCATGGTCAGCTTTCCGTGAGGTGCCAGGATATGCCATATCACACATGCACTCAAGTCTGTCAACATCAGGTACTGTTATGACTATGTCACAGTTTCTGTTGGTGTGTACGACTTGAGACATACCTCTCTGGACGTTATACAGAAACATGATTGGGATGACAGACTATGTGTCTCAGACAGGTATAGCCTTGGCTTTGAGATACATTTTACCATCACCTAGGATGATGGCTCCATACAAATGGAAAATGACTGACGTCAATGATTGCGGTAGTGTGTGCTGTTTATGTAAGGACATCCACTATCTGTTAGCCTAGGATAACCTAATCAACAGGCCTCATTGGTTTTCCAGAGATGGTCTTCATCTGTCACCCCTGGGATTTTGCCAACTGGCCAAGGCTGTTGCTACCCCCCATAGAGCACCTTTTAGGTGGTGTCACAAGGAAAAACCTTGCAATGAGAAAACACCATCTACAAACAGCATCACTGTTATGCCGCTATATGCCACTAAACTCCACTCAGTGGAAGGTGTCCCCACCTTGGAAGATGCAGAGATTTGTGCAGTCACAGACACCTGGGTCAAAGCTGTGGAGAGCACCACAGCCATACCAGGCTACACCTCCTTTCACACATTCAGACTTCAAACTTAAAGTGTGCAAAGTAATGAAGGTGTTGTAGCCATATCCATTAAAGATAGATACACATCCAGATTGGTCAGACAGTATGATTCCCTGGAATAAAACTGCAGGTGCTATTGACTGCTTGTAAGGCACATAATCAAGCCATTGCTAGCTACAGGAGCAACTCCATGAATCAGGGCACCAACTGTGCTTAAATGGATCTACTTGAGTCTATCAAGATACAAAACAACAAGATGGTCTTGGTTGACTTTAACTACCCACCAATTGGGTAGATTACTTGTGCTCAAACTCACTTGCCCAGAGGTTAGGCAACTTCCTTAACTACAATGTCCTGGACCAGTGGGTTAATATCCACACAAACCAAGACAACATACTGGATTGGGTGCTTACCAATATGGGTGACCACTGTAGATCCTCCACTGTGAAGTCCTCCCTGGTGAGATCTGACCACAAATTGGTCTCATTTAAAGTAAGTATCACACCTGACCCCCTTCCCCCACAGCATATAAAGTAATAAAGTTCAACAAA
The DNA here is from genome assembly GCF_019279795.1 of Protopterus annectens. Lineage (NCBI taxonomy): Eukaryota > Metazoa > Chordata > Ceratodontiformes > Protopteridae > Protopterus > Protopterus annectens. Next base: position 747,269,713 of record NC_056735.1, on the reverse strand, counting down.
GCAGATTATAACCTACTATGGGATGGTATAATTTGCTTGACTGCACCACCCTCTCACATGGAACAGGCAACTATGCCTAGCTCTATACCAATGCTTTATACAAGCACCTGTACAACTGCATTGACTCATCTGTACCTAACAGGTGCAAACAAGCTCCTCATGGCACAGCAAACCTGTCTGGTGGACAACTGTCATTAACAGGCTTTACTATAAGAGATAGTTATTGGTGTCTCACATTAGGAGGTAGGAAGCCCCCCTAAAATGGTGGCACTCCCTCCTCAGCTTAAACAAGTAAATAAAGATTGCTATGAAGTTCTACAAAACAAAGTATGGGGCAAAATTAGCTCTTCCACAAAGGACAACCACAAGGCATTGTGTAGTTACATGTGTAACATAAAAGGAAAGGCTCACATTGTTGCCAAACTCGTACATAATAATACCACATATAATGAGCCTCTAAACATAGGTAACCTGTTGGCCAACAGGTTCTGTGACAACTACATTCCCTTGTCCCCACCGCAAGTACACCATGACATCCACACAACCTGTCCCATACCTTTTATCTCTAAAGAACAGGTACTTAATGGCTTCTCTAAGATGTCAAACACAGCATCTATTGCACCTGCTAACATCCTAGACTGCGTCCTACATGGTATCCAATATGGATTACCAACACCATTGGAAACTCTTTGCAATCATAGTGTAACCACTGGCTGCATCCCAGTTGACTGGAAATTGGCCACTGTTATCCCCTTGCACATGGGAACTATAGATCTATTAGCCTGATTAGTCATATCTGTAAGGCCATGGGGAAATTCATCATGGAACATATCAACAAAGATATAGCAACCTAAAAACACTTGACCCTACCCTGTTTGGATCTATAATAGGAAGATCATGCCTATTAAATCTGGTGGACATCTATGATACAGTCATCTTAACCTGGATGAGGGGACATATGTGCAAACAACCTCATGGACAGCCAAGTTGTTTGACACTGTCATTCAGGCCTCATTGACAAACCTACCCAGCTAGCCATCAACAGTAATATCATTAAAGGGGTCACTAACTGGCTCAGTGATAGCACTCATATAGTCAGAATAGGGGTATCCACCTCTAATAGCAGAGCTGTAACCAGTGGTGTTCCACACGGTTCAGTCCTAGGTCCTCTAAGATTTGGAATCCATTTATCCAATGTGCAAACACAAAGTGAATGTATGTGGCTGACAAGGTTTGCTGATGCCTGAAAACTGGGAGTGGTCATAGACTCTCCAAATGATGTCAACATTCTACAAGAGGGTCATAAATGACCAAATGATTATTGACACAATCATGGCATTAAACTCCATGCAAATATATGTAGTATCATTCCTTTTGGTACCAGCAATGTCCCTGCTATGTAGCACATTAATAGCAACACCTTAAGAACATACTCAGGGGTGAGAGACCTGTGCACATAGAGCTGGACATGCAGGTTCACACTACCTTACATCACCATGTCTCCACAGTGGTAAGAAGGGCATTATATTTTGCTCATGCCATGACTGAGGGCACTGTAACCCAAATATGAAGTATTTTTAACCCCCATGTACTCTTCCCTCATTAGGCCAATATGTGAGTGCAACAGCCATTTTGTTATGTATGTTTCCAAGCACCAGTGGCAATTGCATTGATCACAAAGGTTCCCTGCAAGAGAAATTCAAAGTCTTCAGCATCTGTCCTATTGGAATCATCTGAAATCACTGTAACTTTTAGTCTGTGTCATACAGACTACTCAGATGAGATCTTTGTTTTGCGTATGAGGAAATATGTGGCCCTGCTTTACTAGCAATGCTGTATATCCACAAGTCAAATGGCACATGGATTACTCACTGTAAGGAGCTTAACCTGGTGTGTGACACCAAAACAACATGCTGGAGGGAAAGATATGTCTAGGGTTTAACAAACCTTTGCAAAAAGCTCCCACTTAATGTCAAACAGTGCACCTCACTGGCCCTCTTTAGATGCAATCTGTATGACTGGATGGGTAGCCATAGGTTCACCATGGGGATTCTGCATGTGTCCCCCTTGGACAGGGGCAATAAGTGATAATCATGTAAATAAGGGTAAGAACTTGGCTAAGATTATAAGGGTCCTAGGGCCATTAGCATAGTAAAGGCCAATGATCCTATGATCCCATAGGCTGATATAAAATGCTCTAACGGACACCCACACAAACTTGGCTACAGTGAGAATGGTATCATTACCATGTAATGTTTACAGGACACTGCACAGTATGCACCCACTCCATGTTGACTATAATGAAAGTAGAACCACTGCCTCTCTAGTCTTACACACTACAGGTCACAGTATGTAATGCACATGGCACACCTCAAGTCTGACCTTAACATTTCTTTATGTACTCTTATGCTAGATGAAATAAGTAGGCCTTGTGGAGGACAGGGTTGAGTTCTGCATCACCTGATATTCCCAAAATAGTGCAAAACCCTGCCTCTTCTAAGTCAGTGTGATTATCATATTTGTTTTGCAGGGAAATTACATACACAGCAAGTTAGCTGGAGTAGATCCCTACCTATCTAGTCTTACACTCTACACATCACAGTACTTAATGCACATGCCATGGCTTAGGCCTGACATTAAAGTGGCTGCTGGTAGTCTTATAGTAGATGACATCTAAAGGCCTTGTGTAAGAGAGGAGTTTGGCTTGCATCAACTGTAAGTGCCAAAAGGTGGACATCCATTGCAGTTTGGGATCCACAGTTGTTTATGGGGAGATGGACATGCACACACAACCACAGCAAGTGGGATGGAGTGGGATTAGAACCCCTGTCTATCTAGCTCTACACACTACAGATCACAGTACTTAATACATGCCCCACATCTTAAATCTGCTTTACAAATGATTGCAGGTGATCTACTCATAGAGGACTTACACAAGACCTGTGTTGAACAGTGGGTGTGGCCTGCATAGTGACATTGCTATTAACTGTCATCCATATCTAGTATCTGCATCTAGTAGCCTAACAGTCATACAACTGTTTTTTATCCTAGCTATGTGTCACCAGTAGCCATTTTGGCCATATGTGTCTGTCTGCATTTGGATGGGCAAGCCTGTGGCCAAAAACAATTTGCCCTGTCAATGCGTGAGTACACAGCATTATATTTTATACAACGTGTTCACTTGAAGACACAGGGGGCTGTAAGTAAGTGCATTATCCACTGCTGAGCCCTTACTTTTGGTCCTTTGGCCAACATTATATATGTGTCTTAATGCAGCTTTAGTCACCACAATCTGGGTATGTCAGGCAATGCAGACATACACACACACACATATATTCATATTCATACTGTGTAGGTTATGGACTTACCCTGCAAATTTAGCAGTTGACACAACTGTAGTTCAGGGCTGACTCTTTTCTGACACAAGCAGTACACAGCCAATACATGGATAGGTACAAGATGTGTGAGTTGCCTGGCATCAGTTTTAATATCTGTACATAAGTAGGAGTACGGTGTTAGTCCTTAGGTTCCTAGGTTGTCAGTCAATGTGCTATGTGTTGTCTCTTAGCCAAAGCCAGGGTGTACTGGGTATGCCTACATATGCCTACAAGGACATCAGCAGGTGGTTCGTCCTCCTAGTCCTCCTGTGACTGTGGCTGTTGTAACCTAGGCACTGGAAGGGGATGTATATCTCTTCCCTTAGCTGATCCTCCTGCAGCTGTTTCCCCTGGATCATATTGTGCAGCATACCACATACTGTGCATATCTGTGCACATGTAGCTAAATTATACTGCAGGGCTCCACCAGCTATATTGAGGCACTGTAACTGTGAATTCAAAAGTTCAAATGCATGCTCTATGATGTTTCTAGTTTATGTGCATGTGTGCCTCATTATATGTTTTTCCATGTGTGGGTGTGCATTTCTGAAGGGTGTCATCATCCACAGTTCCAGGGCATAGACAGCATCCCCCAGTAAATGGCCTTGTGGGGTGTTCCCCCTAGCAAACATCTGATGCAGCTGCGATGTGTGCCAGATATGGGAGTCATGATAACTGCCAGGGGTGCCACCACACACATTCAGGAGAATCCCCTGGGCATTGTACACAACCTGACAGTTGATAGAGGGGTACCTCTTGTAGTTAACATAGACTGTACCCTGCTCACCAGGTGGTGCCTTGATGTGTACATGTGCAGCCTATGGCACCCAGTACTTCAGGATAGTGTGCTATGCAGTAGAAGTGTTGCATATTACTGGCCCGCACCTCAGGGGTAAGGGGAAAAGATATGTCCTCACTGGCATGTGGAAGCTTAGGATCCAGGAACAGGTGGAGTATCCTAAATACAGATGCCTGTGACACCCACATCATGTTCCCAGTTGATCTTTGAAAAGTGTCTTTAGATGCTGTCCTTAGGGCTACACATACCTTTGTCTACACTAGGATGGTTTCTCTTCTGTTAGATCTGGCTGTGAGTTGAGGGTGGCAGAGCTCAGTGAGTTCTTGTAATATGTCCCTGTCCATCCTGTAGTGCTCTACAATCTCCAGTTCATGTAGCTCCTGTAAGTTTACCCTGGGCATGAACACTCTTCTCCTTCTTGGCATAGGCCTATTGTCAGCAGCGCCAGCAGCATTGATGTCAGCATCTAGCAGACAGAGATGTAGCACACCTGCACCAGCACCTAACATTATCCCAGTTAAAATTCCCAAGTCTCTACTGCAATGGCCCATAGTATTGAGGGAAAATCAAAATGTGCGGTGTATGCATACTTTATACAGTTCTGCTTTAGGTCCACCATGTGGGATTGGCTAATTATGATGCAGTTCACCTGCCCAGGATATATTTAACATTATTTAAAGGCCCTACTTTAGTGCACATTGTGCCACTATGCACCATGGAGCACAGCATAGCTTATACAAAAGTCAAAAATATTTATTGAAGGTATCTAGGCAATCTGGTGTATAAGCTATGGAAAATGTAATGAAAAATGTGTTCTTTAGACTATAATTGTTGTCGATTATATTTTTGAAAATATAAAATATTTGGTTTATATCATGTGAGAAGCAGCTAAATTTCTTATTATGTAAGCAATATTCACAGAGTATCCAAAATATTTTGTTAATTCCAAAGGTTTCCTTAAACTGGGTGTTGGTGAGTTCTCAGAGGAAGTTATATGTATTTCATGTAGTTGTTTCCATCTAGAGTGTATATGGATGGAATCCAGTGTAGTATTATGTTAATAATAACAAATTTGGAATATAATTCTATGTTGGGAAAGCCAATCCCATTACTGTCCCAGGCTCTAACATGCCATTTATAGGCTATTCTTGGTTTCTTTGGGAACCATAGAAAAGTTAGTCATAGGGAATCTATTTGTTTAAAGAATTTCTTAGGAGGAAGTAAAATCAATGATTGTATGTAAAATAAAATCTTGGGCAAAATAATCAGTTTTATTAATGTACGTCTGTTTTCCATGGTGAAAAACATTTTGTTCCACTTTTTAGTCAAGTCACTGATCATAGCTACCAGTTTAGTAAAGTTAAATTTAATAGTTTCATTCCATTTATTCTTAATACTTATTCCTAGATAATCTATCTTATTGTTTTCCCAGTTGAATGTAGTGTATTTTTGCAAATTGCTATTTATTTTCTCATTGATTAAAAGTGTTTTGATTTTATTTTGGTTAAAATTGAGCCCTAAGATTTTTCCAAATAGAGTTATGGCATTCATGATATGTTGTAAAGAGCCTTCTATGTCATTGGATGTTAGTAGTATATCGTCAGCAATAAGCTGAACTTTTGGACAGTATCCCTCATTAACTTGAAATCCTTTGATATTTAGGTAATTTCTAATAAATAAAGCAAAAGGTTCCACTGATAAAGTGAAAAATAATGGGGATAGAGGGCAACCTTGTCTAGTTCCCTTATGAATTTTTACTGGGGATATTAGACATGAACCAATCTTAACAAATGCTTTAGAATCACTATAAATATTTAATATCAATTTAGTAAAATCTGAAGTAAAGTTAAATTCTTTAAAGATTTTTTGTAAGTATGACCAACTAAGGGAATCGAATACCTTATCAATATCCAGACTAATAATAGTTAATTGTCTCTTGGTTTTGTTTGCAATGTCTATTAGAGATAGTAGCTTAATACTATTATTGTGTACTTTTCTATGAAAGATAAAGCCAGTTTGATGAAAAAAAGTGTTAAATTGGGTATACCTCATTCCACAGGACTGAAATGGTTTAGTGATGTTTTAGTTAAAGAGGCGAAACTTACTTCCAACACCACAAACTTGTTGGTGGAGTTAATGGAACTAATCCTGGAAAATAATTTCATTTGTTGAGGAGATTTTTGTTTGTTATTAAAGCAAGAAAGTTTTTGTAAGTTGCAGCCTTTCATTTTCTGCCTTGCAGAAGAAGGAATATCAGCATTTCATCAACTTTTCATTCTGGGCTACCAGAGCCAGCTTCCAGGTTGTGGATCTGTTTTGCTTTATTGGTGCTTTTCACTTGTTCTTGGTTAAATTGGGTAATATATTCTTTAGTCTTTTGGGCAGGATAGACATGAACATTTTATAATCAATATTTAACAATGTTATGGGTCTATAGGATGCACATAGTTGGGGGTCCTTACCTTGTTTCAGAATGGGGGTAATTATTCTGTACTTCCACGAGGGAGGGAAAATTAAGTCTTGTTTAACCATGGAGAATGTGTTTAATAATAACTTTATTGTGTGCTCTGGAAGAATTTTATATATTTCCGGGATTATCCCATCTAACCCTGGGGCTTTATTATCCTTCAGATTTTATTTTGTGACAGATTTTTAACTTGTTCTTTCACTTCTGCTAAGGTTATTTGTTTATTTAGGGTACTATTTTGTTGTTTTGATAGCTTAGTCTTGATGTTTTCTTGTAGAAATGTATCTATTACATCGTCTGAATCTAGTGGTGATTGCATGTCAATGATTGACCGATAATGATTTCCAAAGGCTTCTGATATACCTCCTAAATTAGTTGTTCTTTTTACTGTGTTATTATTCTTGCATTTAATTTCATTAATGTGATTTTGTTTATTAATTTGTTTGGATCTGATAGCTAGTTTATGTAAATGTCTGGGGTTTACTGAATAGGACTGCAGTTTAATATTTTCTAAGCTTATAGCAAACTTATTATTTAATATTTCTAAATATTTGTGGTTTAGCTTAGAAATTTCAGTAACTACTGCTTTATCATTTGATTTTAAATTTTGTTTCAGCTTATCTATTTTGGCTTGTAAATCAGAAAGTTCTTTGTCCCATTCCTTTCTCCTTTGAAAATACCAAGCTTTAACTCCACTAAAGATGTGAACTTTTAATGCATCCCAGAGTATAAGTGTTAGTTCACCATTATTGTTGTTTTCCATAAATGCATTTATTTATTTTAATAACCACCCCATAAAACCTTTTAACTTAGTAACAGGCTGGGATTATTTGAAAAATTATCATATCATTTTTTTTCACAGTCAAGCTGAACAAAAAGGCATTGTGGTCAGAAAGTGGACATGACTGTATTGCAACATCACTTATTTTAGAGTAAAGAGTGTTAGACACAAAAATCTTATCAATATTAGTTTGTGTGCCAAATCGGAAAGAATAATGAGTGTATTGAAGTGAATTTTGAACTCTTAACTTATGTATGTCTCTAAAATTCATTCAGGCTATAAAGCTGTTTACCTTTTAGCTTGTATCGTTAGTTTAACCTTAATATTTTTAGAGGTGTCTTCATCTGATAACAAGCAATTGAAATCTCCCGCCAGAATAATTTCTCCCTTTGCATGTAAAGTAATGAGATCCAAGTATTTCTTCACATATTTAGTTCCTAGACCAGGAATCCAATATGAGTTTACCAGTGTGAAGCATTTCTTATTAACTTCTAGCACTACTAAGCTTAACATTCCGTCTTTATCTGAAAAGGTGTTTAAAATTTTAGGTAGTGCATAAGTGCTATTCCATAGTATAAGAGTACCTCTCCTTTTGGCTCTAAAGCAGGAATCTGTGAGAACTGTAAAACCATTAAATGATAATTTTTGCAAATCCTTCTCCAGCAAGTGAGTTTCCTGCAAGAAGATTATCTGAGCTCTGTGCATTTTAATGAATTTAATTAAACCAGCTTTTTTGACATTGCTATTTAAGCCATTAATATTTAATGATAAGCATTTATATATCATCATTTGTTAAAGTTATATTTAGAGCATCAACAATACCTTCTAAGTATAATGACTTGAAATAATTCATGACGTTATGTATCATGGATGAGTCAAAAATCTTTAGAAACAATTTCTGAAATGAATAACTAAGAAAACATACATACACAGAACCTAAAGTTCCAGGTTTAGTTAATAAATTGACAAAACCACCCTTTAACACCATCTCACACACCAAAAACATACATAAATAGCTTCTGCTTTAAATGTAGTATATACAAACAGTAAAGCATTTCTAAGGTAACTCAAACAAATATAAACATAAAAAGTCCATCAGGCAATCACAGGGGATTGTTATGTAATATTGTGTAAACCACTACTAGACACTGGAAAATAAGTAGTCAGTTTCACCAATTAACCTAGTTGCTTTATCGGCATAAGCTTCTAATACCTATATATTCTATACCTGTATTACAGTCTCTTGTGTTTATAACTATAGCAATACAGAAAGAAAAAAAAAGGGGGGGACCATATGTTGATCTATTAATACTAATTGAACAGAATAGAGTGACCTAAAACATTTTAACAATCCATTCCTACAGTGTTTGTGGTCATACGAAGATTTGAATCATAGTATCATAACTATCATTGCAACTGAGTCTGATTATATTGCTTTAAATCTGCATCAATGAGAATATCTAATATAGATTAAAGTTGCTTAAGCATGAAAGTAACAGAAGGAAAAGGAGACTCAATCCTATATATATCTTTGCATTCAGAATATTAAAGAAATTGATTGTTTAAGTAGTCAAATATTAATATATTATCATTTAAGGCATGCTATCAAAGCAAAGAATGGTATCCTGTCAGACTTCAGTGTTTCAAAGCAACAGACATATAGTAGCATTAAAATGCAATTCTCCTCATTAAACTAGTAAAATAATCACTCCATTAAAGTCCTAGCTTGTTAAAATGCATATTTAAAGTGATTCCATACCTTTTAGATGCATAAAAGATGAAAAAAAAAACAGTTACTTTTTCTTCTAGTTTTATTTTCAGCTTTACTTCCTGGTTTCTGAGTCATGCATGAGTTCAAAGGTCGTGTGATGTCATTGCTCATTGTATTCCTGCCTCCAGCTCCTCTAGCTTGCTGCTAGTGCCTTGTAGATAGAGTTACCACCTTTTAAGCGGGCTAAAGTGGGACATGGGGGTGTGGCCAATATGACACTAGCCAAACCCTCTACCATGACATCACCATCAGAGTGGCGAAGGAGATGCTGTTATGGGTACGACGGATGGCTGCTGGAGTGGCTAGCTGGTTGGTAGGAGTAGCAGCTGGTTGAATGAATGACTGGATGGATGGCTTGATGGATGGCTGAATGAATGGATGCATGGCTGGATGGATGGCTGGCTGCATGAATGGATGGATGGCTGGCTGCATGAATGGCTGGGGATGGATGGATGGCTGGCTGGAGTGGCTATCTGGTTGGTGGGAGTAGCTGCTGGATGGATGGCTTGATGGATGGATGCCTGGCTGGATGGATGACTGGCTGCATGAATGGATGGATTGATGGCTGCATGGATGGCTGGCTGGCTAGATGGATCAAGGATGACTGGCTGGCTGGATGGATGGAGCATGGCTGGCTGGCTGGCTGGATGGAGGAGGGGGATGGCTGGCTGGCTGAGAGAGGATGGCTGGCTGGCTGGATGGATGGAGGAGGATGGCTGGCTAGCTGGCTGGCTAGAGGAGGAGGATGGCTGGCTGGCTGGATCACTTGTTATAAAAAAAAAAATCTCGGTCGTTTTTTTTAGCGGCTGTAGAAGCACTTAAAACAAAGCGCTCCTACAGCCGTGATCTTTGCAGGGCTCTTCCTGCCCTAATCCCCACCCCTTTCATGAGTTGCAGCCAATTGCTGCACGAATTAAAGCACCCGGACATAACAGGCAACAGCTTTGCTTGCAGGTCCGGGTTGGTGATGTAACTGAATTGCTGTAATTGAGACTTTTCCACAGAAATTCAGTGCAATCGCAAAAGCGGGACTTTTCAGGTCTCACTACTTGATACAGCGGGCAACAGGATAAGGTGGCTTTACCTGTGAGTGTCCCGCTAACAACGGGATGGGTTGCAACCTTACCTGTAGATGCTCGTGCATGTGAAGAAACAGTCACAGAGGCTTAGAAAAGGCATTTTTGGCAGGAAATTCAAACAACTACGTTTTCTCCATCCTAAAAAAGCATAAAAAGTGCACGAGCAGCCTCCACAGTGAACAAAACACGAACAGCCCTTCTCTATAAATGTTGGGAAAGTAAGAATTTTCCCATAAATCAATAATTTACATCCCTTAAGCTAAATTAGGTTAAGAATTAAAATTAGAGCATTTTGTTAATGTAAAGCACTGAATGTTGATATATTACACTAAGAAATGCAGACTTTAAGTAAAGATATATATATATTAATCATGATATGAACATTTTTCAAAATATCAAGAGGAAACAAAACTATCTTAAGTAAACCATCTCCTAAGGGCACTTTTGTTGTGGGGATTCCATACAGTGTAATCATAACAGACCAAACAGTAAACTCTAAAGTGTTACCCCACCACTAACACACATGAGTGCTTTACTTTGGAAATCATGAATTAATAGTAAATTAGCATGACTTTTGTAAAAAAAAAAAAAATATATATATATATATATATATATATATATATATATATATATAAATATATATATATATATACACACACACACATACACATATATCTACATACAAACAGACAAATACACACAAATATATATATATATATATATATATATATATAAAATACATACATACACATACACACATATATACATGTATACATATATAGATATATGCCCATGCCTATGCTAAATAAAGACCTTTGTTTTGTATATGTATTCCAATAAAATATTATGTAAAATAAAGACACTTTACCTTTGCTTTGTGTATATATTCCAATAAAACATTAAGTAAAGAGTTCTGCAAGAAAGTATTTAGTACTATTTGATAACAATCCTATTTGTCTTTTAATTTTTTATTTGCACTTTCTTTGACAGTCCAAGTGTTCTTAGTTGCATGTATTTTCAGACTCTGTGTAGATCATTCCATGTCTTCTACATCAGTTAGTATTTTTTTCTTGTGAATAAAGTCCAAAGTCTCTGATAAAGAGCTAACTATCTTCTCACCTTCTGGTAAAAATATGTTTATCCTGGAGGGAAAGAGAATTTGTGCTTTGATGTTTTTTAAGAGATTTTATCAAGGGAACACATTCTTTCCTTCTAGATATGATAGAAGATGTATATTCATTGTCAAAATGAATGAGTTTGTCCTTTATCTTGATGGTAGAATTATTCCACGCAGGCTTCAGAACCAAATCCTTATCTTGGGAGAACAAAAATCTAACAATGATGGCTCTGGGGTTAGGAGAATCTTTTGTTGAAGCAGGTTTTGCTAGAGACTGGTGAGCCCTCTCTATACCGAAGGAAAGGGCTTCAGGAAGATTTAGTGCTGTTGGAAGCCAGTTATTAAGAAAGTGTATCATATCAGTTCCCACATCCTTTTCTGGTACTCCATAGATTCTAATGTTTCTCCGTGACCCACTTTCTAGGTCTTCCAGCTTTTCTGTTAGTTTTGTATTCTGTGTCAAAAGAAACTCATTTTGACTTTCACATTCCATCAGTCTGCCATCCATATCTGTTACAGATTCCTCGATAGAAGCAATTTGTTCAGAATGCTTTTTAGCCATTTCACTAAGAATGTCCAGCTGCTTACTACAGTCTTGTTTAATAGTATCTATTTTATTCTGTAGTTTGTCCATTTTTATAGCTAGTTCTTGAATAGTAGTTATTAATGTTTGCAGCTCCTTCTTTACCACACTGTCCTGATGAGACTTGGATATTTTGAGGAAAAACTTCTTGACAGAAAAAAATGATAAAAACTTATGTTTTAGTACTAATTTTTGAAAAATAATTGTTGTTGTTGTATCTTTTGGCTTTTCCCAGTTAGGTGTCGCCAATAAAGGACCTATATTCACAAATCCTCTGATATACTTTTGGGTTAGTATTTCCAAAAATTAGATTAAATTTCCTGTCAGAATAAAAATGTTATAAGCAGAGCTAATGTCCAGTGCTGATAGCAGTCTGGCATCTTGGCCACGCAAGATGCGGAATCTTAAAGAGAATAATCTAAAGTTTTGACACCAGTTTATAGACAATAAGAACATCCAACCAATGAAATTTCTCTTAGCCAGATATAATGTCTGACTCTGTATTCAGCCTTTAAGACAGTTTGTTGAAAATAAAGTGAGAGTGTCAATAAATCTGGAAACTGATATTATACTAAGATTGATACAACTATTCATATGGTGCAGTTCGATGAACATTGAACATAAATTAAGCATATCACCTGTATATAAAATCCTATGAGAAGACTTGATTACTTTTGACCAAGCTTTTTGGAATTACTCTATAAAGATTAATGGTGAACCTTTATCTAACGATAATAAGAAACAGTTATTAATTTCAATAAAAAACACTTCATCATCTTTATATTGGAGACTATATACCTGGAGATTTATTCATAGAAGCTTTTACACTCCACACAGAATTGACCTTATAACCAAGAGTAATAAAAGCAAATGCTGGCGGTGTGGTGATATTCTTGAAGCCAACTGGGTACATATGTTCATTGAATGTAGAACTCTCACACAATACTGGAGTGATTTTAAACATTTCGCAAAAGCCCTGTGGTCTTACAACTGTCAAATTACTAGCTCTTTGATATTATTCAATGCCCTTACCTCAAGTGTAATTCCTAGACATCAGTTACCTGTTCTTTGGCTAATTCTAGCTATTGCTCGAAAAATAATTGCATTGAACTGGAAAAATAAGCAAGATCTTATGTTTACTGAGTTTATTTCAATAGCAAAATCTGTATGTAAAAAAGAAATGCAAACTATTTATCAGAGATCATAAAATGTAACACACAAAAGACTAGCTTGCCAAAAATTGGAGAGATTGTTAGATAAATATTGATTACCTTTCTTGGATAAAACAAATGTTTATCATGGATGTTTGTATATAGTGTAAATAGTTATGTTTTATATTGTTTATCTTTAATACTTTATGTCCATGTTTATTAACAAAATTTAATAAAAATGTTTTTGAAAAAAAAAATATTTATTGAAGATATCCAGTTTTAATTGATTGCTGCCTACATCATCACTGTCACACGGGTAGTCTGTCCACATGAACACACTAGGCTATGCAGCACTCCAAGCAAACACACACTGCTGGGAGCAAAAAATCCTAAAAATAATAAGATGTCATCCACATCTTCAGGGAATATCAACATCATGTAGGAGCTTACACGAAGGGGATATGTGGACACAGTTGCTCCTTAAAGCATTTCAGGACATCCACCTCATTTGCATACATGTCCATCCTGACAGACTAGATACTCTACAGTTCATAGTCGTGTGAGCTTGGTAACATCACATATGCACCATTGTACAGACCTGACACAAGGTCTTACAGTATATTTGTGAAAACCATATTAGAAATGTTATTATTATTATTTTTTTAATTCTGTTAAGTATGTTTGCGCACTGTGGTGAACCGGGCAAACATGCTGAAATTATTAAAAAATATATTATTTATTTTACTTATTCACATCCACAATGTACCTTTTGCACATATATGTATGTTATCTAACATTTCCTGGGGAGTTATGTCCATATTTGTGGACTTCTACATCCCCTTCTGTCTGTGTAGGCTCCTGTAGGTGGAAGAAATTCAACATACACTATGGACACTGACACGGAGTCTACAAGGATGCCTTTCTGCTTGTTGGATTGGTCCACCTGAGTCATTTGCATAAGATTCAACTGCTTATGAGGTAATTTGCATTCCACAGAACTTCTCCTGCTTGTGTGTGCTTGCTCACCTCTAAGTGACACTTACTGATTCTAAAATTGTTCATGCTCATGTACGCATTGCACCACGATGTGTACATCCAAAAGAATTTGTGTATGCTTTACTGAACTCCCACCAATGTGTTTTTAACTATGATGAAGTCCCAATGTTTTAGAGGGACAAAAGCACTTAGTTTTTATTGTTGAAATCTGGATTGCTGCAACTTCAATTGTTTTCTTAGTTTGATTGTTGTTATTATGGTCACACAACCTCTCACCCTTTCTCCATAATCCTACAGAAGTCCCTCAAGGCTCCATTCTCTGCCCCCTAGTGTTTAATATATTCACAAACAACTTACATACCTTCTCTCTCCTTATTCAATATGCAGACGATTCCCACAATTATCTGTACCTCTCACACACTCCCTGAACTACTTTCCAACACACAAGTCTTTCACTGCCATTGAATCCAGGATCAAAAATTCTCAACTCTTGATTAATCCCAATAAAGCTAAACTAGTATTCTTTTTTACTAAAAATACCTTCCCTGTCACTGATCAATTTAAAATTTACCCAGCTGGTAACATTATTATTGAAGCAGTACAGGAAACAAAACTACTGGGTGTGATTTTTGGCAATAAACTTACCTTCGACCTCCACATCTAACAAAACATAAAGAAAACTCACAGAAATTGGGACTCCTATACAAAAATAAACACTTTCTAAATACTGCAACGTTACCCTGGCTAAAACTTTTCTGCTTCCCTCCCTTCTCTTTGGTGCTACTATTGTAACCAATCTACAAACCTCTACTATATCCAAAATGGAACAGGGCTATAATAAAGTCGTTAAGTTTGTCTCTAACTCCAAATATCACACACATCACCATACACCACTTTATGAACTAAACTGGCTTGAACTTCCCGTCAACTTGCTTATATCCAACTGTTTACCATGCATAACTTAATTTTCAAGCCCACTGCCTGCCCTGCACTAGACAAGCTGTTAGATATATCTAAACCCTCAAAAACGACCAGGACATAGTGTAAACTCATATTCTGCCTCCAAATTATGGGATACTCTACCCCTAGCTACCAGACCGATCCCAGGCCTAATACCCTTCAACACATTGTTAAAAAAGTATCTAAATAACACATGGCTTTGCACCTGCACAACTCAAGGTAAATCCTACCTGTACCTCTACTTCCAGGCTAATCCCACCCTCTTCCTTTCTGTCTCATTAAACTGCCTGCCTTTATGTATTTTTAAACTCTCAATCAGTCTGTACCGTTTAACTGCAGTATTATTATTCCCTTAATTTGAACCTATATTAAGTTTTGCAAAGGATTTAGAGTGACATGGTTCACATCTCCTATGTAACATGCATTTTACTTCAACATTATCAGAAGCTTATTATAGCTCAAATCCACTCTGTGCAGTTATCCTCTAATCTTTAACTTGAACTCCTATAAGTCTATTGTATGATAACATAGTGCTGCATCACATGACCCATGATATATTGTCAGTTGATTTCTCATGATCCTACTAGAAATCTATTGTAATGAATTCTAATGCCATGAGTATGTCTTGTAAGGTTCTAATACCTGCATGTGTAGTTTATATTGCAATGTTTTTATACATCCCCAGGTCTCCGCTGAAAATGGGTTCTGTTGACCCAGTCGGACTATCCCTGTAAAGAAATGTCAAATAATATAAATAAATAAGTAATGTGTTTTTGAGTGATTTTAGTCTCAAGGCTAGTGAAGGGATGTGAGAACATCAGAGAAGTATTTCAGGATCCCAGGAAACTGACAGGTCATCTCCTGCTGGACTACATCATAATGGGTAGTTACTATGCTTCTGATAATTTCCATTCTTTTATCTGCTGGGTCACATTGCTTAGCTGGCTATATGCAGGAGCCTTTTGAGTGAACAAGTTCATCCAGGTTTTGCAATGACAGGATCTGTTTTTATCCAAAGAGTATGTAATAATACGTAAATACGTAAATGAAATTGCTATGTCACTTGCCTGAGCCACTGGGCCTGAGCACCATGCAAGCTAGCTGAAAGGGATCCTCCAGCAGGCTGTATTTTTTGTCTAAAGCCAGGTTGTTTGATCACCCTTTGGGAGGTTAATCTTGCCTTAAGTAAGGCTTTGAAGCAACAAGGTATTCCTTCTCCAGGCTACTATTCTCACTCTTTTTGCATAGGTAGGACCTCAGACCTCATATTTTAAGGGCATTTGTCATACATTTTAAAAAAGGACTGGAAGATGGAGGTCTGATAAGGATACAACTCCCTTATTTTATCATCCAGAGAAGAAAGTGTTATGGATTTTGCGGCATTCCTTTTTACAGACGGTTGTGTCAAGGTCAGCAGTCAGCCCCAACAGGTTAGTGATTTAACTGGCTCATGAGGACTAGGTAATGATTTGAGCTGGCTTCCCAGGTATAACCTGGTTTCAGCTATGGAATGTTTGGCACTAGTTAATAGACAACTATCAATCATCTAGGAGGAAATTAATTAACCTGGGTTCCAAAAATAACTTGCATTTAGCTAGAATACTATCTGGCCTTCATGCTCTAGTCTCTTTATATCCTAATCTGCTAGTATGGTGGTCCACTATGGTTCTAAGTTTCCAATGGAAAGGTGCATGGAAGAACTCAGCTATCAAACTATCCAGACATTTTGCCAATTGCTGGGTGATCCAGGAAGTGAATTCTATTGGCATTCATGTCATCAAACATAAGGATCTAGCAAGACTAGATTGAGACTTCTCTACTCATGATGAAAGTCACTTAGATTACATTAGTTTTGATTTATTCAATTTACAGTTATTATAATCCATTAATCACGTGGTGAGCTTATCAGATCAATGAAATTCTCTTCAATCAATTCAACTGTTGATCATTAGCATTTAACTGCATGTTTGGTAAGCCATAAACAGGGGTAACAGCAAGCGTTGTATGCTGATGGGTTGTCACTTCATGGTCTCAGCCCTCCCTTTTTTGGATTACCCCTTTTTTAGTTCAGCAACCTCTTGGGTTTAGTGACCGTTCAGGAAGACTGAAGAGTCAAGATTTAAGAAGCAAGTATTTGGGGGCAAAAGTGTTAAGCTCCAACTTTGGTGGGTTGAAAGATTTGTCTGAGGGGCATTGTAAATGCACCTGGACTATATGTTGCCAGGCAAGAATGGGCTTAAGTATGCTAACCAGCTGACTTTGGTTAGTTCCTTTGTTATGGATTAATAAATCCTCACAGCCATTTGAAGGGACACCAGTAATAAACTGTTTTATGGATTGCAAGTTTTAATCTGCTGTCTTTATTAATATTTAATAGTAGTGATAACATTGTGTGAATAATAAATGGTCACAGAGATAAACCTTGCTGTGATTACTGATTTGTCTTAAGACGACAAAGGAATCTTGCCTGCAAACTCATTATATGCATGAAACTCAGGTTGTGGAGTGGAGCTTGAGCAATTTGTATACTCCTCATACCAATTAGCTCACTTCAGTGGTCAGCTGAAAAAAAACTCCTCCCACCCTCTTCTCCATAATCACTGCTGCCACTCCAGGCCACCTTGTAACCACTAAAAGGAGAGGGTTGTTGCTTCCCAACCTCATCTGCCCCCTTTTCTTAGCCCCCCCCCCCCATTTTTAGTTCAGCTGCCTCTTGGGTTTAGTGACAGGCTGTAAAAACTGAAGAGTCAAGACTTCAGAAGCAAAAGTGTTAAGCCACAACCTTGGTGGTTTGAGAGACTTAACAGAGGGGAATGGTGAATGCCTCTGGGCTATAAGCTGCCAGTCAAGAACTGGCTTGGGCACACCAAACAAGTCATTTTGGTTAGTTCATGTTTTATAGATAGCAATGCTTAATCTTTTGTCTTTAGTAATATCCTACAGTGATAATACTGTTTAGTTAATAAATGGCCACAAATGCAAACCTTGGTGTGGTAGTTGACTCATCTCAAGTGGACAGCTGTAATCATTTCAGTATCAAGCAGAACCAGTATAGTGCTAGTCAGCATTTAATGTCATGATATACTCACCTGTTATTATCCATTGCATTTCAATTTCTATGTCATTTTTGACTGTCTATTCCTTGCATCTTCACATACTGACACTTTATAATGAATTAAGCATTTTATCTGTGACAGTTTCCATAGGTTGACACTCAGTAATAAATGTTTGTAATAAATAAAAACAGGTCAGAACTGGGCAATTAGAAATTATTGAAATATCCATAGCTGTTATTTATATTCATTTATTGATTGATTGTATTGCAAGTGTCGTCTGTATTTGTAGAATTGTATAACTGCTTTAAAAATATAGCTTCCCTCCGAAAAAAGTAGCTCGACATATTGGAAACAGTGTATGCTTGCTTCTATAAAATCATTCTGAATTGATGGTTATAAGCAAAAAAGTCTATTGATCTGTCTATCTATCTATCTATCTATCTATCTATCTATCTATCTATCTATCTATCTATGTGCGTGTGTGTGTGCACCTGTGTGTGTGTGTGTGTGTGTGTGTGTGTGTGTGTGTGTGTGTGTGTGTGTGTGTGTGTGTGTGTATATCTATATATATATATATATATATATATATATATATATATATATATCACTTTTCGAGTGATAGAGGAGAAGAGCTGGTGATTCAGTGATGTGAACTCAGCACAGACAGCACAGGCTATCAAAGCAGAGTGATCTACATACTCACATATTCTGGCAGCAATTGTGAAGCACTACACAGAGTGCCAGCAAGGAAGCAGCCCATCAACATCAAGATAAAATGGCATTACAGCAACTAATATGTCTGTGTAGAAAGAAGGGATGAATCAATAAGAAGAAGAAATTTGGCAGTATTAAGATGTGCCACTATGTCACAGAATTTTATTTACAATTAAACATGGAAGTATGTTCTACCTGGAGCAGAAACTGTAAAGTAAGATCCATAAATTGGAGCTAAACATTAAGTACACTACCTAACCCTGATCTCTAGCCCCACAATATCCCCTCAGGGGCAAGCCTTGTCTGTTTCTGTGCCTTACACAGTTGAGGAGCACAAAAGTATTAAAAAACATAGAAATAAAACATACTTTCTTTTTTTTTACCTTTTAAAACTGTAACACACTACTTCTACCGCACACTGTTATCCTGGCTGTATAACTAGCTCTACTTCTGCTGACACTGGAAGGTAAAGTTCCATCCCTAGTACATGCACAGTCCTGTGTGGATAAGTGATGGAAGGTTTCTCACATGGATGACTATATGCTGACAACTGCACAGTATGCATAGGTGTATCAGATCACTGGGTGACTCCAGGTGTGGCCCATTAACATGCAGCTTAATGATTTGTAAAAATCAGACTGAGTGTGATTCAGTGTTCAAAATGTTAAAAACCTAGACAAAGGAGTATGTTCCCACATTGACATTATAGTTTCTACTGCTGGAATTTGAGAGGGCAGTTGTCAACACAGTCTATAGTGCACTTCCTGGAGCACATGCACATGGATTTATATTCCATCTGGAGCAGATACTGTGAAACAGGATCCAGAAATTGTTGATAAACCACAAGTGTACCTCTTACCCCAGATTCTAACTGGAACTATTACAAGTAATTGAGTTTGTATATATGTCCCTAGGTGAATTAGTAACTGCATTTGAGGTACTTTATAAACATTCTTCCATGCATGCCACACCATTTGTGGACTGCTTCTTGGATAACTGCATGAGTATTGTTTCAGAAAGACCATACTATTTTTTGACCAGTCTCAGGCAAACTACTTTAGGGGAATCCACATTAGTATGACGCATGAGGTGTAAAGCCACAGAGGTTGCAACTAGTCTACCCATCAACATTATGGTCTGTGGGGGAATACCACTCAAAATTCTTTGCTCAAGAATTGAGGTCAAAACCTAAAATAGTGGAAGACTAAGGCTCACAGTTAGGGACAAATTTTAAATATTACTCTAATTCACCTAAGAAGTTAATATAACAAGGTAAACTAGGGATGTTCTGCAAAATCAGGTCCAGTTTATAGGTATTTCCCTCTCCCAGATACAGAATAAAATTGAGAAGGTAGAATTGCTGGGTCATAAGAACACTAAATGGCTTAGGGCTAATTTCCAAGACAAGATCTATATGGCTGCCCTCACGGGAGGTTGTATTTCATGATCTTCCATCAAAAAGGTGTAGATGTGCAGTGTGACATGATGCCCTATACAGTGTCATAGCCAGTAAGGAATGCTATCCTGTCTGGGACTATGTGAGAACTACTGCACACTACCTACATTGCAGCTTGCAGATGCTTTTGTTGATGCTGTGGCTCCCTGTCATTCATCATCTTTATCCATGAAGTGCCTGCTCTCTATCATTTATCATCTGTATCCATGGAGAGTCCACGTTCTATCATTTATCATTTGTATTTGTAGAGTGCCCCCTCACTATCATTTATCCTCTGTATCTGTGGAGAGTCCACTCTCTATCATTTATCATTTGTATTTGTAGAGTGCCCACTCACTATCATTTATCAGATGTATCCGTGGAGTGCCCAATCTCTATCATTTATCATCTATATCTGTGAAGTGCCTGATCTCTATCATTTATCACCTGTATATGTGGACTGCCCCTCTCTGTCATTTATCATTTGTAGCCATAGAGTGCCTGCTCTCTATCATTTATCATTTGTATCCATAGAGCACCCACTCACTATCATTTATCATCTGTATCCTTGAAGTACCTGCTCTCTATCATTTATTATCTGTATCCATGGAATGCCTGCTCTCTATTATTTATCAGCTCTATCCATGAAGCACCCACTCTCTATCATTTATCATCTGTATCCATGGAGTGCCCACTCTCTATCATTTATATCTGCTTCCATGGAGGGCCTGTTTGCTATCATTTATCATCGTTATACATATCATTTATCATTCATATCCACAGAATGCCCTCTCTCTATCATTTATCATCTGTATCCTCACAGTGTCCTCTTTTTATCATTTATTATCTGTATCCATAGAGGTGTTTATATTACCCTGTCATACAACTTAAATAGTGAACACTATTTCATCATACCTAAAATATCTAAACCACAAAATATCGAACATAAAGAACAGCAAATATTTTCCCAGGGAAAAAATGTGCTGTTCCGAAACACAAACACACAACACAAGCACACCAAAATAAATAAACTACACACATACACTTAACAAAACCATAATTCTAACCCTACCCTACTACTTATCCACTCACCTTAACCTAACCCTAACCCAAAAGTCCCTAACTACAGCACACTCACCTTACCCGCTCCCTAAGTTACCCTAAAGTCCCTAACTATCACACACTCACCTTACCCACTCCCTAACCCTAATGTCCCTAACTATCGCAAATTCACCTTACTCCAATCCGTTCCCACACTTACCTTAACCCGGTCCGAAACCTCCGTTCACATACTTACCTTACCCTGGTCCGTAACCTTCCCACCAGAGTAGAGTAAATAGCGAAGCCATGGAATGGACAACCGAAATCTTACCCTAGGTAAGATTTAGAAGTTCCGTGGTTTTTGGCAAAAACGGGTCAATATTATAGCATTCGAAGTTTAAAAGCTTCTATACTATAACATAGGCCTTCCATAGAGTTCCCACTCTCTACCATTTATCATCCATATCCACTGAGTGCCAGCACTGTATCATTTATCAGCTGTCTCTGTGGAGTACCTGCTCTCTATCATTTATCATCCATATCTGTCATGTGCCTGCTACTATCATTTATCATCTGTGTCCATGGGGCACCCACTCTCTGTCATTTATCATCTGTATCCATGGAGTGCCAGATCTCTGTCATTTATCATCTGTATCTGTGGATTGCCCTTTCTATATCATTTATCAACTGTATCTGTGGTGTGACTGCTATCATTTATCATTTGTCTAGGTGGAATGTCTGCTTGCTATTATTTATCATCTGTATCTATGGAGTGCCTGCTTGCTGTCATTTATCATCTGTATCCCTGAGGTGCACACTTGCTCTCATTTATCATCTGTATCCACGGAGTGTCCACTCATTATCATTTATCACCTGTATCTGTGGAGTGCCTGCACTCTATCATTTATCATATATATCAGTGGGGTGTCCATGCTCCATCATTTATTATCTGTATCCATGAAGTGCCTGCTCTCTATCATTTATCCTCTGTATCTGCAGAATGCCCGAGCTCTATCATTTATCATCCATATCCATGGAGTGCCCAATTTCTATCATTTATCATCTGTATCCAAGAAGTGCCTGCTTTCTATCATTTGTCCTCTGTATCTGTAGAGAGTTCCAGTATATATCATTTATCATATTTGTAGAGTGCCCACTCAATATCATTTATCATCTGTCTCGGTGGAGTGCCCGCTTGACATCATTTATCGTGTGTATCTGTGGATTGCCTGCTTGCTGTCATTTATCATCTGTATCCATGATGTGCCCACTTGTTCTCATTTATCATCTTATCCACGGAGTGTCCACTAATTATCATTTATCACCTGCATCTGTGGAGTGGCCGCCCTCTATCATTTATCATCTATCTCAGTGGAGTGCCCACTCTCTATCATTTATTATCTTTATCTGTAGATTGCCCGCTTACTATCATTTATCAGCTGTGTCTGCAGATTGGCTGCTCTCTATCATTTATCATCAGTATCCATGGAGTGCCCACTCTCTATTATGTATTATCTGCATCCATGTAGTGCCCACTGTCTATCTTTTATCCCCTGTATCTGTGGAGTGCCCACTCACTATCATTTATCATTTATATGAGCAGAGAGCCAGCTTGCTGTAATTTATCATCTGTGTCTGTGGAGTGCCTACTGTCTATCATTTATCATCTGTATCTACGTAGTGCCCACTGTCTATTATTTATCATCTGTATCTCCAGAGTGTCGACTATCTATTATGTATCACCTGTATCTATGAAGTTCCAGCTCTGTATCATATATCATCTTTATCTGCAGAGTGCCCGCTCTCTATCATGTATTATCTGTATCCATGGAGTGCCCACTCTCTACCATTTATCATCTCTATCAATGGAGTGCCCACTCTCCATCATTTGTCATCTGTATCCATGGAGTATCCACTCTCTATCATTTAACATCTGTATCTGAGTGCCCGCTAAGCCTTGTATTGTGCACTTGTCTATTTTTTGTCCTTTGAGTTTATGCTGTAAAAGTTCTATATCTGTGTTGGGCAATAATTTGTCAAGCTATATTTCCAAAAGAATAGGGACTGTGACTTTGGTTTGTCATCTGCTGCATGGACTGGGAACTGTGCATTTGTCACAGATTCATGTTACTCATACATGACCAGTATACTACTTGCATATATAGTGCATGCCTTTCTATTTTGCAGTGTGTAGCACATTTTGGGATGGCCACAGTGGTGCAGTAGTTAGCATTGCTGCCTCACAGCAAGAAGTTCTCCGGTTCAATCCTGGGCTTCTGTGTAGAGTCTGCATGTCTTCCCTGTGGTCGCGTGGGTTTCCTCTGGGTGCTCCGGCTTCCTCCCACATCCTAAAGACATGCTGTAGGTGGATTGGACACTCTAAATTGGCCCTAGGTGTGAGTGCGTGCATGTGTGTGCCTTCTGTGGAAGGTTGGGCGCTGGGTTGGCAACTCGACTCTGTAAAACTCCACTGCCAATCATGAACAGACAGGTGATCCACTGTGGCGACCCCTAACTAGGAAAAGCCGGAAGAAGAAGTGTGTAGCACATTTTCTTTCATCAGACTTTGAGCTGTACAGTTTTCCTGACATGCATAATTTTACTTTTGGTTGGGTGCACTGACTGCATTGCTTTTTCAGTAGATGCTGTTTTCCACTTATCTGTTGCCTGGCTAGATGCAGATTCGTTTATTTACAATTGAAAACCGTACTCTCTGCAGTAGATTTGATTTCACTACCTCTTGCTATGCAACTATTTTTAGGTGTCTCTGTTTGCTACAAGTGCCTGCAAATGATTCTGAATTTGAATGGATGAACTGTTCTTTGGGGACTGCTACACTGCAGTGTATGTGTGTACATAGCTGGTGGATAATACAGGATTTGCAGTGATCCGTAGTTGCCTGTGGGCTATTTTCAGTTGTTCTTATGTTAAATAAATGTGTTATTTACTTTGTTAATTCTTAGTAATGTAATATCCTTTGTTAGTGACCTGTTACACTGCCATCTTATACTCCCTGACTTACTATTATGTCTGCATTCTTCTATTTCAGGGCACACTTTGCATAAGTCGACTTTCTGACACACTGCATAACACATGAATATTTCACTGTAGTTTACATCTTTTCAGAATTAAGTTAACATGCCTGATCGTTTTGTTTTTTTTTTTTTCACATCAGGACTTGTGGGGTTTTTTTTCACTTCAGGTCCAGCATCAGTGACTCAATGCATTTGCCTGCTTGTAGATTAACCACCCAGTGCATGATAAGTTTTATTTATTTAGTTGACGTTTGTTAACTGGGAAGGTCCAACCGAGCTAGTGCCCTTTTTCAGTGGAAGTCTTGGAAGAAAAGCTCCACAATAAGTAAAAGAATTTAACATAGTGTTTTAACAAAAAATAAAAATTTGCATGAACATTACATCATTAAAAAGAGAAATATAGAATTGTATACACTTGAATACAATCAGTAATGCCGAGATAGACATAATACAGAATTAGCCATTAGCAGTTATGAAATTTAACATAAAACAAATTTCATATTTTCATTAGAGGAAGATACGATAGTGATGTGAAAATACAGAATTTAGGAAAGGTCAGATATTTTAGTGAAAAGGTGCAAGGGGTGTAAGGTAGGAAGAACTGAAACAACAAGAGGGAAATGGGTACAAGAGCCTGGAGTCAACTAATTTGGAGGAGGATGACAGAAAAACAGTTTTAAGGATGAAGGATAGTGGAGTCCAAAAGACTAAACTTTGATGGTATTAGGTGAAGAAAGAACAAAATATTAGGCATGGGTTATGCATTGGCATTTCAGATGTTAAGTAGATAGACTTTGAGAGCTTTTTTGAATTCCTGCGTGTTAGTTATTATTCTGATGTTCAGGGGAAGCTTATTCCAAATAAGGGCAGACGTGTAACTAGAAATGTTTTGGCCTATTGATCATTTAGGTTTATATATATCTAAGAGTTGTAGGTCAGCACTCCTGAGAGTTCTAGTTGGGGATTAGAGAGAGATGAGACATGAGATGCCAGGGCAGAAGGAAGGCTTATAGAAGACAGAATGAATGACAAGAAGTTAGGAAGACAGCAGTAAATTAGAGAAATCTGACTAATTTAAGGCCTTAAGGGACTGAATAGCTGCAAATCTGGCTATTTTGCTGTAGGTGGCTTCAAGTTTAGCTAAAAGCTGATTTGTAAGTTAGTAAGGATTTGTGAACTACAGAAGAGCCTGGGGAGAAGAATGGCATAGGTAAGGGAGATACGAGAGTCCATAGTTAGGATCGTTTAGTTTCTATAGAGTAAATTAGTTTTTTGTTGGGCTTTCATTATGCATGGTGACATGAAGGTTGAATTTTAGCTGATCATCAATAATTGCCCCAAGTAACTTAGTCTGTGACTCAGCATTAATGATAGTATTGTTAAGAGATGTAATAGTGAAAATGCATTTGAGGTGTGATAGTGCTTTAGGAAAGAATAGAAGGAATTTGGTCTTTTTGCAACTGAGAACAAGTCAGTTGTGAGAGAGCCATTTTTTAATTGAATTGAAGGAGTTTTGAGTAAGGGACAGCAAGCTGGAGAGGGAGTCAGTGGTATATTGATAGTGGAGTCATCTGCGTATTGAATGAGATTAGAGTGAGGGCAAGCAGTGTGTAGGTGGTTAGTAAAGATATTGAACAGTAAGGGACCAAGTCTAGAACCTTGAGGAATTTCCAACTTGATGGAGAAGAAGGGAGATAGAGAGGACAGCCATTTAACAGATTGTTGTCTGTTAGAGAGGTAGCTGGTAAACCAGGAGATGGTAGAGGTAGAGAGATTGAGGTTGGAGAGTTTAGAAAGGAGCAAGGAGTGAGAGATAGTTTCAAAGACTTTTGAAAGGTCAAGGAACAGACAGAAGACAAGTTTGTTATTGTTTCTGGCAAGGGAGATATAGTGAGTAAAAGAGATAAGAGCAGTAGCTGTACTACAGTTAAGAAGGAAACCATGTCAGGTATGGGAGAATAAGTTTTCAAGGGGAAAATACTCCAAGATTTAATTATGAACACTTTTTCTAGAATTTTAGAGAGGGGTGGCAAAATGGTTATTGGGCAGTAGTTCGATAGTTCCATGAAACAGCCAACTTTGTAGATAGGTATAGTAAAGAATTGTTTCCAGAGTGAGGGAGCTGTGGATTAATCAAAGCACAAAAAACTCTTTAGGTGGTCAAGGGCTGATAAATCACCAGGTTTAAACTCTAGTAATAGCCTAAAACCAATATTAAAAATGAAACATGATGTCTTGTGATGTATTGTTTGTAAAATGTTTTGTATAGTTATATGTTTTGGATCACATTACTTTTGTCAAATGACCACTTCTCTGTTATTCATTGGCTAGGGTTTATGTATATAAGAGCAGTTTTGCACAAAGTATGCTATGCATTGAAAAAGAGTCTTGAACTCAAAAGCTCTGCCTTTTACTATTGTGCGTGCTTTTATTAAACTTTGGGCGTTGGACTTGCTAGAACTGTAAACTTAGATATAGAGCAATTAATGAGAATAGAAATGGGATGTCATATGGAGTTTGCTGCAAGTTTGAGAAAGAGTGGAGGCAGACTGTCAACAGAAGGAGAGCAAGGCTTAAGGTTAAATAAAAGACATTTTATGCAGCTGGTGGAGACTGGTTTCAAAGAGAAGGCATTTTTGATTGGGGTAGGGGGGGGTCAGAGGAGTTATAGGAGTTTGATGTAGATGCTAGTTTGCTAATAGTATCAATAAAGTAGGTGTTAAATATGGTCGCTGTTCCTAGGGGGTATTATGAGGACATGGGTTAGGGGTAGTGGGGTTTCCTGGGTGGATGATTTGATTGAAAGCGTTCCAGAGTTTTGTAGGATTGCTGAGATATGTTGACTGGGGTTTCAGATAAAAGTTTTTCCTGTCCATATTAACTTGTTTTTTTAGAAATGTTATGAAGTTCTTTATAAATTTGAAGTTATGAAGGAGATTTAGTTTTAGTCCAGAGTTTCCAGGCAGTGTCTCTTTTATGCAGAAAAGAGTGCATGGATTGAAATAGCCAGGGGAAAATACAGATTTGACTCTTACAGTCCTAAGGGGGCAGTGAGTTGAGTATATTTAGAAATATAGAATTAAATTTTTGAACTGCTTCACCAAGAGAGAGGAAGTTTAGAAAGGACCAATTTATAGAGGCAAGTATGTTATTGAACATTTCAGGATTGGAAGTTAGAGAGGCTGTGGCAGTGTTTGCATTTATGTAGCCTGACATGATGAAGGTGAAATCTTTGAACACAAATAGGTGAGTGGTCACTGATGAAGTCAGGTAGAGCTTTAGGATGATGATATAGTTCTGTTTTTGACACTAGTATCCAGTCTATAACTTAACTGGAGTTGGTAGACTTGTTAAAGTGTGTGGGGGTTGAGATTAGTTGTGAGAAGCAGTGTAAGTTTAAAGAAGAACTGGGAATGTTGGAAGTTAGGGTTAACCACTTGATATTGGCATCACCTAGTAGAGCTGTTTCATTTGGAATGTTATGAAAAAGCCAGGAAAGGATTTGTTCTAGTAAGAGGATATTGTCACTATGGGATATATAGATAACAGCTAATGGTAGAGTTTTGGGGTCATCAATTTTAATGTTAACAGTAAGCAGTTCTACTGGGTTGAATAAAAGAGGAGAATTTAAAGCAGGTGACAACTGCAGGGGGTTAGAGTATATTATAGCTCAACCTCTACCTTTTTGTTCAGTCGGTCAACCCAAAGGATGCTGTAGCTTGAGGAGAGCAATTCTTTTTCAGAGAGGTGGAGTTTGAGCCAGATTTCTGTGAGTGTTATTATGTCAGGAGAGTATTGGGCCATCCCAGCATGGAATTCAGTTATTTTGTTCATGATGCTGTGTATATTGAGTGAGTAAAGTTTTAGATGTTTGGCTGGAGAGTATGAATGATAAGGAGCATTTACTGTAGTTAAGTATTTAGTGTATGGGTTACAGCAATGATTCAAGGTAGGGGTGTATGTCACCATAAAGTAGTAAGGTACTAAAGGGGTTGTGTAGATTGGGGGGAAGAGATGATAGAAGTGAAGTTTATGCTTGCTACAAGGGTGGAAAGTGAGGCAGGGGGTGTTTTAATTTTGTGGAGGAGTGAGTGAATGGTTAAGAAAATAAAGGAAGATATGACATGAGGAGAGATAGGTTAGGAAAAGTAAAAGGGGTGTGAAGAGTACAGTAAAAAACACATTAAGGTAAAGTGGGGTAGATGTTTAGAGGAGATTTTCAGAGAGAGGAAGGGGAGATACATGTGTGCAAAAAAGTAGGTCTAGGTGGGAGAAACAAGTAAAGAAATTTGAGGAGTGTATTAGATTTTGTAAAACAGGAAGAGAGGAAGTAGAGATGTTTGAGAGATAAGAGTGGAAGTAGGTAGATGGCAAGAATGACTGAAGGCAGTCCCCTAATTTTTATTTATGTTGACGAAAGATTAAAATTAGATTGTAAGTGTGTTTAGTTGGAGGAATCAGGATAATGAAGACATAGAGTTGAAAATAGGTAGGGGAGTGTAAATACTGTACAGGGTAAATATAGGGTAAAGTAGAGAGTGAAAAGACTGAAGTATGTGGGACGAGTGGAAAGGTGAAGCAAAATATAGAGGGGCAAGATGATTGAAGGCTTAGGAAAGGGAGAGAAGTATATAGAAAAATGGTTGAGAAATATAGAAAGGGGTGTGGTAATAGTGAGAGTGAAAAAAAGCAATTAGTAAAGTATACAATGGTGGGTGGGAAAAGGATAGGTTGTGGGAGTGGAGTGAGCCTGAGCAAAGCTAGGGTGAAAGGAGTGGGCAGATCCACAAACAGAGGATCACTAAAAAAGAAAAACAATCAGAGAATTAAAGTTCCTAGGCTTTTCAGGGTGAGTGTTATTGAAGTTAGAGGAGATAGACATGGGGAATATATAGAGGAGGTACAGTAATTAAAGGAGACCTAGACAGCCATAGAGTAGAGACAGGGTAATTGTCCAATTGAAATCTAAGCACTAGCTTTAAAATGGTTAAGGTGCAGGGGAGATGTAGCCACTAGGGAGGAGAAATATAAAGGGATGATGTAGCCACTAGGGAGGAGAAATATAAATCACCAGACCAGCTGTATGAGAGCTAAAAAGGAGAGGGTGGCGATAAGGCAATCATTATTGTATCTCAAGGTATCAAATGTCTGGTATCCTAGTGGCAGAACTATCCAATAGCAACAAAGTTAATGATTTGCATACAGCATAAATCCTGCTTCTTGTTATGGCCAATCATATTTTTGCCTTCAAATATCCAGTCTCCAATTTTCTTGTCCTGTAGCTATCCAATAGCATAGAAGGGACAGAGGTACTGCATATTGTTGAATGAACTGAATAACAATATGTTCTGGCAACCAAAGGAATTCAGTCTCTTCAATGCTGAATAATGATTGTCTCACAGCAAGACACAGAAGATATGGTGTATGCTGGTGTATGCAAACTAATGGGTTTTCACTGGTTATGACTATGTGTCTGGAACACTGATTGGTTTATTCTGTCTTTAAATTTAGGGTGAGCACAGCTAAGACATATGATCTGATGAAGGCTAGTAAGCCGAAAGTGCTTATCAGGGAATTTTACTGTGCTCCTGTTTTTGTTGTTTTTACTGAAGATTAAAGTTTGTTCTTAACATTTTTACAGCTGTGGTGGAACCGAAGATTTTTTTCCTACTACATTTCTACATTTATGCTCAGAGCCTTCAGCAATACAGCTACGTTTTCTTCATATTGATGGGTGAACTGGTACTTTTTGATATTCTGCTACCATATGGAAAGTAGCAATAATGTGTACCAGATCATCACAAACTCAGCAGATATCTGACCAACATGTGAAAGCAATATGCACATTGTATGTGGTTTCTGGGTGCATCTGCCAAGCAGCCCTCACCCTTCTAAGATTTGTATGCCATAGCTGACATCACTAGAGGCATTACTACCATCCACATCACCCGCATTGCCATCTCATCTTATCCTGTGATGCTGCTGCTGCTACCTGCACTCTGTTAATGTTCAGGTGGACTGTAGAGCATATGACAAATAATCAGTATCTATTCCAGGTATCCTGGTAAAATCTGCGATACACACAACCTAAAATTGTGGATTATACTAAATGTAATATTACAATGTGGACACAAAATGGGTACGTAATAATGCAGCTGAAAACAAGAAAGCAAAGTACTGGAATACACTGTGGCAGTACTGCAACAAATGTGAAAAGGATAACACAAGTATATCTTTACTTCCAAGTGAGATTAGTTACCCACTCCATCCAGTGTTCATGAGATCCATTTGTGAGTCACACAGTGGCTTAGAGTAGTGTCATAATAAAAAGGAAATACCACTTCAGCAAATTCCTGCAGAATACTTAATGACTAATGTGCTGCATTCAGATAGTGGTGTGTGTGTGTGTGTGTGTGTGTGTGTGTGTGTGTGTGTGTGTGTGTGTGTGTGTGTGTGTGTGTGTGTGTGTGTGCTCATGGAGTTGCATATCAGACGACAAACCTGAGTAGGCATTTTGTGACAAATTAAGAATAGACAATATTTGATTAAAAGTGTTGGTTTTTCTAACTGTGATAGTGCAGGACTTGTATACCTAGGTCTTTGTAAGATGTGTGGGGCATTCTATATAGGTAAAACTACAAGAAAACTAAAACGGAGAATATATGAACATCTAAATGCCATTAGAATGAACGACAGTAACAATGCATTATACAAACACAGTTTATTGTGTGCTAAGGCCCAGTTGGGTTTTTTGTAATTGAAATGGTCCACCAGGATTCTGGGGGTGGGGGCGTGGGAGAACAGAATAGAAGTAAGAGAGATATATTGGCAATTACTCTTGGAAGCTAACAAACTCCCAGGGTTTAATGAGCACATTTCTATTGCTCCCATACTGAAAATGAGGGCTGCTAAATTGTAGAAGGATAGAAGTGAATTTAGTCCTATGTTCTGTGAAGCAATGCATTTTTTACTTCTATTTTTTAGAGTTTCAGATTATTGTTGTCAATTCTTGTACATTAATTGTAATTTTTTTATGTATTCCACACTTTCTAATGTATTTTACAAATACATATATATATACATTTTTTAGTAAATATTTATTATTTTTTAGATTATCATAGTTATTTATTAGAAAGGGTCACCTATTTGAGTAAGAGTACTGATGTATTTGAGTTTCTCATCTGCTTTTTAAAAAAAAGTATTTTAAATATGTATGGCTTTTATATTAGTATTAGTAAGGTTATTATGGCTTTAAGGGGGAAGTTGTATGGAACTGATTAAATATGTTAATAAATTATTCAATTAAACATTTAGAGGAGGGTATATAAGCTGCCTTAACTGATGAATTTGTTTGTACATCTG
This sequence comes from Protopterus annectens, assembly GCF_019279795.1. Lineage (NCBI taxonomy): Eukaryota > Metazoa > Chordata > Ceratodontiformes > Protopteridae > Protopterus > Protopterus annectens. The sequence continues at coordinate 747,237,989 of NC_056735.1, read as the reverse complement.
AAGAAGTCAGTGGATGAAAATGCTGTGGATTTTTGGTTGGCGTTTATGCAATAAATCTGTGGCTACATCTTTGCACGGTGATTATTTCGGCACCTCCTATTGGTACCTTTTTGTGACTGATACTTGCTTCCTGGTTAAGGTACCTGATCTTTTTTGGTTTTTTGGATTTTGTGACAATGCCATCATAATTTGTTGAGATGAGAGAGGACACATAGATTACAGAGTGTAACACACATCGGGTTAGAGGTTTTAAATGCAGAAGTCTCATGGCATGCACTTCCCAACATAAACATTTGAGACATGGCATGAAGTCATTAATGTCCCATTGCTTCTGCTGTGGGACCTGACCAGCAAGGGTACAATTTTCATAGACAGTGTTAGTAGGAGTTAATGGCATAAAATACCACAGCAATGAAAATGCATTGTCAAACCACACTTGCATTTGACTAGGCAGGAAGGTGCTACCTATTAAACATCATAGGAAAAATATGACAAACATGAGAAATGTGGTTGCATATTAAGGTGGCATATGTCAGCTCACATATGGCCATCACTACTTTAATATTGTGCATTCTAGCACCATTATGAATAATAGCAAGCACACATGACACACCTACCTGGGTATCCATTCAAGACCTGGATACATACCTATTAATCTGCTAGCTAAAGAATTTTGCACTACTCCAAAAATAATAGGTACAATGGCCAAAAATAAGGACATATTTTTGACTATTGCTTTTATAAAATTAGAAATTAGATAGAATAACATGTTTTGCATCAGCATGAATTTTCTGAGAGATTTAGAGTTTGAAACTTAAATATCTCTCATTATTTAATGACTTTAGTTCTCAATGATTTTCCAGAAAAAAAAAACACAAATTTTAATCGGGACAAGCCAACATATGATGCAAAATCCTAGACATTCTGGAAGGTTCTGAACCATTGAGCAGTCTGTTTGAATACCTACTCATAAGGGCAACTGTTGCTTTTGCATAGATACATTATGTGTATAGACTTACTACAGTGTTCACCAGCAGCTGTGGCATCAACTGTTTTATACTCTCCTCTGTGTTCTCTGCATGCATTGACATTGGTATGTTCTAGACCAGAACCGCAATGCCTCCTGATTATTGCCACCATAGGGGTTTGGCATAGAGTCCAACTGAGCCTCCACTGTCTCCACCTCTTCTTTGTCAGACTCTACACTGTAGACATCTCAGTGCTGATGGCAACCATACCACATTCTGTGTGCCATTTTGGTTGTGATATTCAGATGTAAGTATCACATTTGCAGTTCTAACTGGTATTGCTGGTATCTCAGATTCATCCACCCAGTGTATTCCCCAGGTGCTTCTGACACATCACTACCATTTATGTGTACAGCCATAGGACCTAATTCCCCATCGACTGCCTCAACAATTGCAATTGAAATAAAAGCAGCAAAGAAGTCACAGCATAACCACAACAACCAAATATTCACATATACATTATTTACTATTTATTTATTTTTGTTTACCTGGAAGATCAGTTGAATCAAGTCCTTTACAGTGGTGGCTCGAAGAGGAAAATTCAAAACATACAAGCCCTAATAGCAAAAAAGCCAAAATTATATGGCTTTACCTCCTGTCCTTATCTACAGTGAAGAGTCCTGATTAAGTGCTGTGTGTCAAGGGTCCACAGCAACCAAAACTGAGAAATGAATTGGCCTGATTTTGTATTTATTCTGTGTCTTAAACTGGAGTAGCATAGACTCAAGATCAACCAAATATTCAGTATCCTATCTACCCCATGGCAATGCATCCACATGCTCACATACATGGATTCATTTGCACTGGAGCTGGTGTGTAACTTCCTTTCACAGCATTCATTCATTCAATCTTAGCACTAATTTGTAAAACAGATGTTCAAGCACAGTCACACTAATCAAATTTGTGACTGCACTCTTCCCTTCATGAAAATAACATATTATGTGAAGGCACACACTAGAAGCAGCAGAATTGTAATACGTTTCCTATTTATTATTTTTAATTTTCTTCAGAAATGGAAAACAGGGTCAGCTGAGCAGACAATCCTCTAAAATAATGAACCATTTGCTTAACTGCCTTGCAAGGTGAACAGCACACACACACACACACACACACACACACACACACACACACACACACACACACACACACTAAAGCATGACAATGAGAACTACTTTACACGGTAAAGGCAAATCTACCACTAAATGAATAAGCTTTGCAAGAATAATCAGAACAAATACATTTCATGCAACAGTGCAATTTGTGGCATGAAGCTACCCTTTTCACATGCAATTCATTTACAAAGCATATCGACTTTCCACATCAGGTCAGCGACATGGAATGCTTAAACCAACAGTGGCCTGGGTGGCAGCATTGTATGTGTTTACATGACCTTTCCTTCCCTGTTTCCGCCTCCAAAGAATATGTAATAAGATTTTGCACATTTGCTTTTTGCGTTGCTCTTTAACGTGGATTACTATTGTCATGCTTTGAAGATCAGCAAGCAGTGATAATCTTGAAAAATCTATGTCAGAACTTGAAGATTGCATTGATTATGGTAACTGCAGGATGTGAAAAGCTTGAGGTGGCTGCACATTGTCTCTGGATTTAGGTGCCATATTAGATCATATGCCACCTTAATCTACATGCACAAATGGATATGATGAATTGAAGATCGTGTTTTTGGTGTTATCAATATCTTCACCATGCTTCTAATGATCATAATTTAAGAGGTACTATATAATATAACTGAACTGTGTTTCATCTAAGAATTCAAGGTGAAGTTTTACCTTTACAGAGTATAACTGTGGGGTTAGCTGTGACTATCTATGGTGTAGTTATCTGTGTTTTAATTCCTCCGAGTGTTTTGAGTTTCTAATACCATGACAGGAATGGACCCCATTCCTAAGTTAAGGTAGAATTAAAGTTCATGAAATTAGTATTGTTTTACTCTTTGATGTTAGCCAGAAGTGTTTTTCGCAGCACCCGCAATGTTGCCAGCAATGACTCCTTTTGCAATTTGTATGGAGTTACATGTATCGGTAACATATCTAAGTATGACTGAAATATTTTTTATAACACCTATTGCTCCTACTACTCCTGGAAATGTCTGGGCATCTTTCTTCCACATTACCCTCATTTCTGCCTGCAAATCCTAGTACTTTATTGACTTTTTGTCTCTCGTAAGACACTGTAGTCACTGGGTGTAGCGATTTCAATAATCAGTGCTACTTTCATCTGTTTTCATGGACTACTAAATCTATTTTTTTTTGCATCTATTTTTGAACAGTTGGCAATGGACAATCCCATGTGACATAACCTTCATCATTTTCTGTGATGCTTTGTGGCTCATGCTTCCAGTGTTTTCAGCTACCTCAATATTATAATGTTTGCACAATCCCCAGTGCAACAGTCTTGCCACATTATCATGTCTTTCATGATGTGCCACTGTTCCCAATTCTGTTTTACAAAATCTACAGTTGTCTGTTTCTCCCACATGTTCAATGGACTTTGTAAACCAACATGCATGTAGTTCACTGTCATGGGCCTTCAATATTAACCTTACATCTTTGGGTTTAAATTCACCGTTCCTTAACCATTCCTGCATTTAATCCTAAACAATATGAGTTTTGACAACTTGCAGTTGTGCTTTCAGTTCCTCATCTGATAAACTATATAGTTTTAAATCATCTATAAAAAGAAGATGAGTAAGAAAACACTTTTAATTTCTTCAAGTCTTTTGGGTTTCTAATACCATGACAGGAATGGACCCCATTCTGAAGTCAAAGTACGATTAGTGTTCATCAAATTAGTATTGTTTCAATCTTTGATGTCAGCCAAGTGTGCCCAGTAATGACTCCTTCTGCAGTTCATATGGGGTTATATGTATTTGTAACATACCTAAATACAATTGTAGATTATTTTTTATAAGACCCATTGCTCCTACTACTATAGGAAATGTATGGGTATCATTTCTCCACATTGCTTTCATTTCTGTCAGCAGATCCTGATATTTTATGACTTTGTGTCTCTCTGTAAGCAAAATACTGTAGTCAGTGGGTGTGCCGATTTCAATGATAAATTCTACTTTTGTATTGTTTTCATGGACCACTATATCCAGTTTTCTAGCATCTACCTTTTGAACTGTTGGTAATGGGTGATCTCATGTGATGTAAACTTCATCATTTTATATGATGCTTTGTGGCTCATATTTCCAGTGTTTTTCAGCCACTTCAGTACCATAATGTTCGCACAATCCCTGATGCAACAGTCTTGCCACATTATTATGCCTTTCAGTATACAGTCCTTCTGCCATTAGTATATCACAACAAACAATGAGGTGTGCCACTGCTTCCAATTTGGTTTTACAAAACCTACATTTATCTGTTTCTCCCACATGTTCAATGGACTTTTGTAACCCAACATGTACATAGCCCACTATCTTGGGCCATCAATATTAACCTTTCATCTCTTGGTTTGAACTCGCCTCTCCTTAACCACTCCTGCGTTAGTTCCTGATCAACATGAGGTTCTTAGAAGTTTTCTATACTTGCAACTACAGTATATTTATGCATTTCCTCATTTTGTGCCTTCTCAACTGGTCCTTCACCTTATATTCTTTCTTTTATTTTTTGACACATTCAGTTGCTGCCTGATTTTTATCTACTTCTGGTTTGATTTCCATTCCTGCTTGACACCAATATGCTTCTGGTAAATTAAGCAGAGTAGTCATCTTAGATTTATTCTCTTCATGTTTCAAGACTTTCACTAGATTTGGGTCTTGTGAGGTCAGCAGATATGTGTGGAGTCGCATGATTGCAGATCTCTACATACAATCAATTTCAAGGAGGCCCATCCCTCCTTTGGAATGGGAAATATATAAGTTTGGTGTGCACTACGTTTTACAAATCATTTGATGAGCATGAAGCATCCTTCTTGTTTTCCTGTATAATCTATCCAACATGTTTTGGGGCCAGTCAGTCACTCCAAAACTGTAAGTTAGGACAGGAAGAGCAAATTGGTTTATAGCTTGGATTATGTTCCCAGATGTCAACGCTGTTTTCAGGATTAAAGTCTTCTAAAGTATTCCTTACTTTTATTTGCATTTGTTCATGTTTTATTGCTGATACTTCATCAGTTCCCAAACTCCCTCTTGCTCAATTTCTTTTATATCACATTCTTGTCCCAAAGTGATGTTTTCCTGGTGCTGTGGTTTTCCTGCTTTAAAGGTTGGTTTTGCACACTTATCAAGACCAAACGACACTCTTATATCATCTGAAAAAGTTTGACAACTTGCAGTTGTACTTTCAGTTCCTCATCCTGTGAGCTATACAGTTTTAAATCGTTGACAAAGAGAATATGACAAGTCTTTACACTTTGTTGTTTTCTAGGAGCCAAATTATAGCCATGGCCTAAGTTGTTAAGTAGACAGCTTAATGGGTTAAGGGCAAGGCAGAATAGTAGTAGTGACAGAGTCACCCTGGAATATCCCCCTTTGAATGTTTATCCCTGGAATAATAACTTGTCCTTTATCATGGCTTAATTGCAAAGTGGTTTACCACTGTTTCATGGTCAATGCAATGTAGTCGATCAGTGTAGGGTGTGTATCTTAGACATTTTTAAGCACTCTTTTATCCATGAATGTGGGATACTATCAAATGCTTTTTTGTAGTCAATCCATGCCATGCTTAGATTCTTCCCCTTTTTACAGTTCTCTACTATGACTTTATTTAATAACAAATGATTCTTTGTTTCATATGACTTTCTTTTATTTTCCTTTTGTTCTACTGCCATAATTGAGTTTTCTTATAAATTACTAAAAACTCTGTCGGCATCAATTCCAGTGTATAGTTTAAATGTCGTCAGAAGGCAAGTTACTGGTTTCTAGCTTTTAGAGTAGCTTGCAGGTTCACTCAGGTAGGATCATTGGTTTTCCTGTTATTAGCCAGGTTGGTGTCTGTTCAGGGTATGCATATAAATAGTTCTTACTCATGGCTAAACCTGCGGTCAAAGATATTAATACTTTTAACCAAAAGTTAGGTACTGCATCTGGGCCTGGGGTTTTCCAAATAGAAGCATTTTTTAACTTTGTTTCAATCGTTATGGCTGTTACTTCATTTCATTTCATATCCTGTACATTTGAACTTGTTATTCTTTTTTTTTTACTTCTTCTATCCATTTAGCATCCTTGTTATGTTCCACAGGATCTTTTATAAATATGTCCCCAAAATGTATCTATTTTTTCTTTTTTTAGTGGTCTTTCAATTCCTTTTACCTTGCTTCTCAATTCTCTATAAAATTTTTTTGGGTCATCAACAAATTGCTTATTTTGTACTTTTCCTTTATATTTATCTATGTATCTTCGAAGTATTTCTTCCTGAGCTGATATTTTTAGTTTATTATTTGAGATAGTACATGATAAATCCGGATGCATTATAATGCTACACATTCCTTTTATCACATCACATCTTTCTGAATATTTTTGTTGATCTGTTCCCTCTTCTATACTCTTCTAAGAGTCATTTCTT